>NW_026067967.1:4863745-4984020 GCF_014885135.2 Alexandromys fortis | reverse complement strand
ACAATGACATCAGGAAAGATGAAGGCAAATGTATGGAACTGCTTAGTGGGCTGTAAGGGTTTATTTTATAATGCTTTAAGCCTGGCCCTGGAGAGCAGCAATGGACTAGAGATGAGAGTAAAGGAGACTGGTGACTTGAATAGAGTATATGGGAGCTATTTTCTAGGAGAATCCCATTGAAGATAGCACAGCACAAATAGAAGTATCTAGAATGATGACAGCAGTGTGAGCTATGAAACTCAACTCAGGCACCTTTAGCGAAGCTGACTTCAAATTCATTGAGATTCAGTTTCTTCACCCATGGAACAGAAATACCGCTGCAAGTCCACAGAAAGGAGAGATGTGGCTTTTCAGTTAGTGACTCCCATAAAAGAGAGTATGGAGGGACATTTGAGGTGATCCCTGGGGATGCTCACTTTTGTTCCCTGTCAGCTGACAGAATTGGGAGAATGATTGAACATAGGCACCAGGTGAATCTCCTTAACAAGAGCGTAAGAAGGGCTTTCCGGGGTCTGTTGTAGAAAGCATTCTATCAAAGGAGGGAAATGCGTGTGGTTGACCAGTCAAATGTCTGGTCAATTCATCCAACATATATGCACTAAGAATCTACTGTGTGTGACTTCATGATTAATAGCACAAACTGATGACAAGCATTGTGGAATCTCTGGGACAACATATTAAGTTTCCTCATCATTTATGTAATGATCATGTATGTAAGTGTCAGGCATGAAGCAGTTATGCAGTCATTATTCACTACTGTTCTTATGATTAGCCAGACTATTAGTCTCTAAGCATATTCCTAATCCTATCGCATATAACCCTCATGACTATCTATACCTCTGTAATGCTTAAGAAAACTTCAAATGAAGCTCATTTAAATTCATATATACTTAAGTATATTAATGTTCATTAATAATTCACATTAACAAACATGGTTTCTTTTCAATTGATTTTCTTTGCCGATTACACTGAGACTTCCACAATAGCTCTGATGTCACTGAAGAAACCACTGAGACCACAGCAAAGCTAGAATCAGGAGTAACTGAAGTACAGTAGGGAATATGTGGCTTTAAGACCAAACAAGTGTCTACTCTGAGTGCCTTGGTCTTGCACTTGGAAAGCCTGCACTCCCAGAGTACCCATGATCAAAGTCAACCCTTGTTTCCTTGCCTGCCTCTAGGGATCCCAAGTCTGAGCTCAACTAGCAGCATCAGGTGCTGGCTTCCTTTCAACCAGCTGCCCAGGACCCAGGGCTCTGTGTGTGAAACCCCGCATCCTGTTCTCAGTGCTATGTGCTGGAGTTGTGATCCCTCCGGGCCCTAAGAGCATCTCTGGGCCTAAGTGACTCCATGATTCTGCTGAGTTCATCCCAGTGTGGTGCAGAGCATCTCAGCCCATTTGAATCAGTGTATCCTGCAGGCCACCTCCCAAAGTGCGGCTCTCTGTCAACACAGCGGAGCTATGTGCCTAACCTGGCATACTACGGACGTCTTCACGGCTAAGCAGCTTTGGATCCTGCAACAGACATCACAGAGGACACTGCTGAGGCACGCGACAGGTTATGATCAGTTTCCACCAGGTTACTAAATTGGGGTGGAGGAAAGCAAGCAATAAAATTCTATGAGCAGACTACCTAAAGGACTCCTGACCAAGATACCATGATAAGCTATCAATATGGGATCTTTGGCATATCTTTACATATATAAAGTGTAAGGCTCTCTATAAGAGCGCTGTTCAAATACTTAGGGAGGTAATCCTAACCCCTTTAAATCGATGTGGATTATTAGATCATGGATGAGTTAAAGGAGGTCTAATTCTTGCTAAGCAGCTATAACATGCTGGTGTGACTGTGTGGGTACTTCATATATCATCATGTTGAGCCCTCACTACAGTTCTGCAGAGTAGATTTTAGCCTTCATTATTTACAGGAGTGAACGGAAGCACATAGCTTTCACACTACTTGCTTTAGGTTTGTCAGCTAATACGCAGCAGCTGTGGGTTTGAACTCAGGTCTTCGATGACATAGTTTACTTATTTCCCAATGTTTTACTGGAGAAGAGATAAGGAATTTGGAACTGGATGGGGGTGCATGGACGAGAGAGTGAGGGTTAAGGCTGAAGGGAACCACAGTGTTTATCATTCTTGTCTTTATACAGATTCAGTCCCTCGTGAATATCACGCCAGGTGCGCAGCCACCCGGAGACAAGGGTCTGTGCACAGTTTTACTTGCAGAGTGAAAATGACCCGTTCATGTGGAAATCTTTCTCCAGATTCTAAACGCTTTGATCACCTTCTTCACCTGAATTCCACACGGAATGCTGCTGTCTGATCTGCCGCCCAGATCAGAGTCTGAATTCTAACTCAAGGTGTCAAGCGCGCAATCTGACTTTATTGAGCATCAGACGCTTCATCTACCGTGGGGTTCCTGATGTCCCCATCCAGAGGACAATGATTAGAGGTGACAAAGTAAGGGCTATGGCGTTCATCATTTAAGCCTGGAGGTGTGAGAATATTCTCAGGGTCTGCTAACCATTGTGCTGGAAGAGAAGGTGCAGCCGGGTAATCACCAGAACAAACCGGACTGCTGCTTCCCACCAGGAGAGATCTACAAGGCTTGCCTGTGGCGGTTGTCTCCACACAGCAGGCACCTGCAGCCCTCCTTCTCCCCTAGTAGTAGTTTAAATGCAACTAGACCCAACTTCAAAAGTAAGCTTTGGTGTCTCATTGAAAATGTTTTGAACGTGTTGGGCTCACAGGCAGACACTTCAGCCAGGCTTCTATTAGTCACCCTCCGTTTCTAGTCTCCAGCTGGCAGGCTGGCCAACATGTTGAGACTAATCGGGAAACAGGAGTAGCCTCATCGGGTAGGGAGACAACTTGAGAGGTGTGCTCAAATGGAAAGGGAGGGAAGGCATGCGCTATAGTCTGCATAAAAACAAGCAGAAAATAGAACAGTTAGAGGACAAAAGATGGGAGGGGGATGTATAAGGCGACAGAAGGGGACAAGCTATGAGAGTCCAGTTACTAGACAGCACCTGCTAGGAGAGCCCAAAATATCCCAGTGGAATAACACCTCTTCAGCAGATCCTCTGTGGCGGAGGCAGCAGGGACGGAGTGAGAAAGTCTAGGGTTTAGTTATTCTGAGCAACAGCGTGTATGTGCTTGATAAATTCTTATTTCTCTCACTCACCTCCATTTTGGTAGTGTTGGCAAAGACCTAGGAAGCTGATTTTTAGGTTATACTCATAGTAGATGAGCGGCTGGGTGAAGTTGGTGGTCAATGATGCTTATCAGCTGTTGAATGGGTCCTTCTTTCTTTCCTCCATTCCCTGCTCCTCCCTTCTTTCCTTCTACCCATCCTTATTTACTGATTTTCCTCATTCTTTTTCTTTCCTCCTTTCTCCCTCTTTAGTTCTTTTTCTCGCTTCCTTCTCTTCCTCTCTCCCATCTTCCTTCCTCCCTGCCTCTCACCTCCCCTTTTCTCCCTTCCTCTTTTCCCATTTTTTTTCTTTTCTTTCGTCTTCCACAACCCTTTTTCTCTTCTTGGACAGCCACTGAAGCAGAAACTGGTGATACGGGGAGGAAGAAATGGGCTTCCTCTCTGTCAGGAAACCAGCACTGAACTGCAAAGGTGCAGCAAGGATCAGAGTCCTCGGCCCCTGGAGTTGAGCTGCATGTCTGCTGTGCCCACGAGGCTCAGTGGAGGTACTTCAGACACAAGTCTAGCACTAAACTCATGACCTTCTTCCTGACTTCCTGTCAGAGTGGGTGACCTCACTTTTTACCTGTTTATCCCAAATCAGAGCCTGAATTACACTGGACTCTTTTTTGTTACCTCTCCCTTGGCAGTCTGTGTTCCCAAGTCTGTGAGTCTCTCTGCTGGTTTTCTCTGCACACACACTTCTTTCAATTCTCATAGTCATTGCTCATGTTTGAGCCTTCACGCTCTATCCTCAGGTCTAATGGCTTGCCCATCTGTTTCCACTTCCTCTCAGAGTCGTTCCTTCTCAATTAGGCTAGAATAATCTCAAATTATCTCTGCCTTGTTGAGAAAAGGACCTGTTGTTGAGTGTGCGTCTCCTCATCACCTGAATGCCCCAGACTCAGATTTGTAAGTCCCACTGCATAAAGCTCCCTGACCACTTGGTCTGCCCACCTCCATCAGTGCCGGCTAGTTCTTCTGTCTAAAGACATTAAAGCCATTTGGGAGGGCAAACTCAACCAAGAAAACACCCTGACTTGATTGGCCTGTGGGTAAACCCACAGAGCATTTTCTTAATTAAGGATTGATTTAGCAACAAGCAGGGCTACCCCTGGATAGCAGGATAAGAAAACCATGGGAGCAATCAAGCCAGTACCCTGGCATGGCTTTTGCTTCAAAGTTCCTGCTTCCAGGTTCCTGCCTTTAATTCCTACTTAGCCTTCCTCTAGTGTTGGACTATAATCTGTGAAGTGAAATACACACGCTCCTCCCCAAGTTGACTTTGATCATGATGTTTTATCGCAACAATAAAAACCCCAGCAAAGACGCCATCCACCATGCTCACAAGCGCATGGAGCTGGATGTTATAGCCTCTAGATCCCAGCCAACAGGGCTTCCTGTGCTGATTTCTGCCCAGTTACATCCACCCCACATTCAATGCTTCCATGGACCACATATCTCTGGCCTCACTCCACTTTGGATTTGGTCCAGTAGTATTTATTAGGTGCCTATCTGCTTCAAAACTATGTAAGGTCTTTAAAACATTTTCAATGTTCACACCATTGTTCTCATGAACATTTGTTTTGGAAAAGATTGATCACTTCTGCTCCCTGGCATCTAGAGCAAGGTCCTGCATATGGTATTTGCTGGATAAATAACTGAATGAACTCCGATTTTGTGGCCACGAGAACTGAGCATAGAGAGCGTGGTAATATGCGCAAGGCAAGAGTAATGGAAAGAGAATTTTCCTAAAGATTTGACTTCTCACTATAACACAGTGCACTGGGGCATGGGATTTGATCCTTAGGGTCCCAGCAGCGAATGCTCTCAGGGAAGAAGGGTGTGGAGCAGAGATCGCCTTTCAACTATGTAGAGAAGAGTGTGTGTATGTGTGTGCATGAATGTGTATGAGTGTGTGTGTAAATGTGTGTGTGTAAATGTGTGTGACTGAGTATTATGAGTGTGTAAATGTGTGTAAATGCGTGTGAGTGTGTGTGAATGTGTGTAAATGTGCATGTGATTGAGTGGGTATGAGTGTGTGTGAATGTGTGTGAGTGTGTGTAAATGTGTGTGACTGAGTATGTATGAATGTGTAAATGTGTGAGTGTGTGTAAATGTGTGTGTGGTTGAGTGAGTATGAGAGTGTGTGAATGTGTGAAAGAGCATGTGTGTATGTATGTGTGCATATTCAGCAAAAAGAGGGGAGGAAGGAAAGAGATCCTGGTCAAGATGGCAGTCACATCTCAGGAAGGTTTCTGTAAAGATAGGACTGCAGAGTGTCCTCCCCTCTCCCTCCATAGCCACCCTCCTACACACCTCTTATTCTATTTATCACCACCAACAACAAAAAGACAAAGTAGGAGAGTCTTCCTCTAGGTTCAAACCGCCTTATCCCAACAAGAGTCAGGAAATTCCAGCTCCTGCGGCACCTCGCCCAGACCCTGTCCACCCCTATCCCTGCTCGTCAGTCATCGGTTTACCCATTTGAGCAATGGGAGGAACACCTGGCTCCACCATCAGTTTCCTTTCCCTAGTGTGCTTGGAGGTAAAAATCATTTGCATTTCAACAATGGTCCAGCAGCCCTTTCGTCCATCCATCCGTCAGACGGTAGATTGGCTGCCTGACTTCTTTCTGATCGCTAACTGAATAACTGCATGTCCGCAACACAACATGTCAGCCTGGCCCAGAGCAAATTTTCTTTTATAGGTTGGGGGATCTTTGACTTTAAATCTATATAATGGTTATATATAAAGTTTGGAGTGTGTGTGTGTGTTTGAGAGAGAGAGACAGAGAAAGAGAAAGACAGGGAGAGAAGAGAGAGGACATAACAGGTTCAGAAAGGACGGGAGAGGAGTAGAACTGTAAATTAAGGGGTTATAATTGCTTACAAACACACATATATGCACCCACACGTGTGCACACACTTACACTCACACACACCATTAATTAAAATGGGAGAATAACTTTTTCACTCGGGGCCACAGGCAAGTGAACATTTCTTGGGGTGGGAATGTGAAGCCCCTAATAGTCGGAGATTTCCAAGGAATAATAACCCCTCATTAATTTGACACTGAGCAGATCATCTCCTTAATCATACCTTTATTTCTATTAAGTGGGGCTTATTTTCCCTGTAGATTTCCAGCGTGTGCGAGCGCTGAAACTCCTGGGGCAGAACCAAAGGGTTGATGGATGGCAGCTTTCTGAAGGGGGCTCTACGAACAGAAGCAATCCGGGGAGAAGGTGGAAAACCAGCGAGGGCCACATGCAGCGTCCCTGTGCTCTGCTTTGGAAAGCTGTCTCATCCCCCAACCCAAGCGAAACGTCAGGAGAATGAACCCAGCAATGCAGAAGTATGCACATGTGTAGGCCATGAAGAATAATGCCCTTCTGTCCCAGTGGTGAAACCCAGAGACACCACAATCAATTGTTTCAAACGCCTAAGTCCCATAGCATCACAATTTGTGTTTTACACTACTATTTATTATTAGTGTTCTGTACCTTTCAGTTCAAATATCTAACCACTTGAGAGCATAAACCTGGCTATAAATCCCCAGAAAGTGGAAACTAACCAGTGCCTCAGAATCTGGTATGAATTTGAGCCTCAGGAGGATCCAGAGCATGCAGACCTGGGCTCTCTGGAATAATCAGAAAATTGGAGGTTGACCTCTGGCCTCCATGCATATACACACACGAATATACAATAGACAAACAAGTGTACACACACACACACACACACACACACACACCATACATCCCACTATCCATCAGAGTGATGGCTGAGTTGCTCATCGATGGTAAAAGTCCACAGCTTCATGGTGGGAAGCACAGAAGCATGCAGACGGACGTGATGCTAGAGAGGAGGCTGAGAGTTCCACATCTGGATCAGCAGGCAGCAGAAAGAGCGAGAGTGACCCTCGGCCTGGCTTGACCATCTGAAACCTCAAAGCCCACCCTCCAGTGACACACTTCCTCCAATAAGGCCATCCATACTCCAAAAAGGCCATACCTCCTAAAGTGCCACTCCCTATGGGTCTGTAAGGGGCCATTTTCATTCAGACCACCACACAGCTATTCATTCACCGGTACTGTTTCCTCTGTAACCAAGCCCCAGAGTAAGTCAGTCCTTGCACTCTCTGAGTCTCTCCAGGGAAGCTCTCCAGATGAGGGCTTTGTGGGTAACCTTTCCTGCTATGGCTGATAAGAAGCACACATGAAATAAGGTGGGGTTTTTCACTGACATCTGAAGCAGGAGTCAGTCTTGGAGACCCAGCCCTCAACCCATGGAATCTGAGGAGACCTGCCCATAGGGATGCAAGCTATGTTTTCATAGCCAAGAAGACATGGAGTAATCTATAAAATACAAGGCCCTCAATGCCATCTTGAATTTATGAAATCTATTTTTGCTATTTTTCCCCAATCAAGAGATGAAATACCATACGTTGTAGCGGGATGCACTAAACACTGTTATATTAAAGAGAAGCATCGTTCCTGGAGAAACGGAAGCTTTCCTAGCCACAGGTGTTGGTTTTGACGGCGGCCTGCATATCTAAAGTAGAGAGCCGGGACTGGGCTGCTTAACACAGGCACAGACCCGAGGAGAGCTCTGCTAGGCCTGATAATGAAGATGGAATGAGGAGAAACCCAGCCAAAGCCAATTAAAACATCTTCCAGCTCTCTAATTTATTTCTGTCTCCACGGAGCAAACACAAATCCCCATCTTCTGAGACGAGCTTGGAAGAAGTATTAAAACCACGTAGAGTAATTCTAAAACAGGTGACAACATCACCAAGCTCACTGTGAAAGAGAGATCCCATTATATGTTAACCATGCACAAATATTTTACAAGTTTATTCCTGATCATAGGTGATGCACATATGGGAAGGAAATCAAAGCCATTGCGCGGCACAATTTGGGAGTCACCAGGTTTTAAAGAGTCAGTTTTTAGGGATATTTTTCAAAGCCCAACTTGAGAAACTCGGAAACAATTGAACGTGACTTTCTAGTTGGGTGCTCTCAGTGATACGCACTTCTGTATTTTTCTGCTACTAATAGAGACCCATTGTGGACTCTGGACAATGCAGAGAAATTGCTGGGAGGAAACAGCCATTAATCTACACGTAGTATTTTATGCCTGCCTGTATCTCCATTTCTGTATTCAGAAATTCAGAGTTGTTTTGTGTCCCGCCGCTGCTTGATCGCTCACCTTCCCTAAAATTTTTATTGCATAGTATTTCATAACTGAAAAAGCTATAAGGAAGGTATAGGCAGTTAGGAAAATAAATGAATATTTATGAAGCTTCCACCCATCTTTACAGTCAAAGCTTTTCAGCTGGTTGAACTGCAGGTTTCTCTCCAATTTCCCCAAGGGATGGCTATGCTAAATATTTGTTCAACATTCCTCTGATTAGAAAACTAATTTTTGGGTTGGTGAAATGGTTTAGTAAGTGAAGGTGCTTGTTGTCAAGTCTCATAGCTTGGGCGTGATCCTGGAATCCATATAGTAGAAAAAGAGGACCAAATCCAGTTGTCTTCTGAACCCTCACACACATGCACTGTGGCATGCACTTACATGGGTATAAGCGCGTGAGCCACATGCACACACACACACACACACACACAATTAAATAAATTACTTAAAAATCCATTAATGTAAAGCTTAAAAGTACTTTAAACTTTGCTTGTTTTGAATCTTACAATAAATACCCTCATACTGTATACTTCTTTAGAAGACCATTTTAATTCTTCTGAGTATCTTTATAAAGTTGATCCAAGTTATTATGCATGGACTTTTATCTTAGATATTTGTTATATTCCTTTGTGTGACTATCCCATACTTTATTCTTCCTTATTTTTCTTTAAATTCATATTCAATTTTCTCCAAGGGTCTCGAGCTGGGCTTTGAAAACTAGCCCAAACTGACTTTTTAAAATCTGGTGCCTCCCAAATCATGTTGCACAATGGCTCTGATCCCCCCCACCACACACACACACACACACACACACACACACACACACACACACACACACTTGGGTCATTTCAAGTTTCTTTTTATTTAAAACGTGCTTTCTGCCATGGCAGTCCCTACATCTGCTTCCTGATGACAGGCAGTAGCAATTTCCTCAGAGACACAACGTCATGGAGCGAGTCACATGTGTAAACATGAGTAGCCCCTGCCTGCCAGGGTCACACTACTCTTGCTGTCCTAGAGAGAGAGCCTGCGTGTGTTTTCGTCTTTCGAAAGACTGCCAATGGTTTTCAATATCAACATTTCCCAATTTGGTATGGCTTTATAGAGCTCACTTCAGCTCCTATGCTGAATATCCTTAATGTCTCTAAAATATTTGCCAGATATCGTTGTCTCCCTCCCTACGGTGCATCATGTGAGCTCTGTGCTCCTCAATCTGCTATTATCATTCCTTTCTCTTACTGGTGTGTAGCTATAGCACCATTTTCTTTACTTTGACAGTCCTACGGATAGCATTCATTCATTCATTCATTCATTCATTCATTCTTACATCCTGACTACAGATTCCCCTCCCTTCTCTCCTCCCAGTCCTCCCACCTTCCCGTTGCTCCCACCACCACCACCACCACCAACACTCACTCCTCTCCATTTATCTTCATTAAAGGGCAAGCCTCACAAAGATATCAACAAAGCATGGCATATCAAGTCGCAGTAAGACTGAACACCTCCCTTGTATTAAGGCTGGGCAAGGCGACCCAGATCTGGATAGCATCTTCCGTGACAAAACAGAAGCTATATGTATGTCTGACTCCTTGGTCTATCGCAGCCACTGAACTGCAGACTGCTGAATCTCAGAGCCAAGTAGTAAACTTCCGATTATCCCTTACTGCTAGGTGGGGCCAGGTAGCTCATTTCTGAGCCCCTGACATAAAGCAGAAGCCATCTGTGGGTTCTGCTGCTTCCACGGCTTTCCTGGTAAAATGACAGAGACACGGCTGTGACAGCCCTGCCCCATCCTCACTCAATTCTGACTTGAATGCAGAAGTGATAGGTGAAGTGACCACAGCTCAAGAACATGAGAGAAAAGCAAGGAGATTAATGAAGATTCTGGTTTTGGTAATTTTTTCTACCCTTTCAACTCCAAACTTCAGGTTAGGTGATTAAGAAACAGGTTACTGGTTTGCTCAAACACTGTAAATCCAACTTGCCATTAATTGGAGCGGCAGTTCTGTTGCAGGGAATATCGTTTTATCCACTTAATCTTCAAATGGAGTCTCAATCAGTGAAGTCCAAGATGGTAGTAAGAACTTTTACAACCAATTTTGTTGATTTAGAACGCAAAATTCTCCATGTGACTACTGCGATCTTATATGCCCTTTTCTCTCTTTTCAGTCTCATGGGGCACAACTCCAGCTCTTCTTCATTTGAGTCTGTCTGCCCCCTCTTCATCCTGGCCGAAGCAACCTTTTCCGTATTTCTTGGCCTTCAGGAACTCTATTCCATTTGTCTAGATAACCAGAGACTGTAAGTTTCATCTGCTTTCTAAGTACATTTTTCTGTTCTTTTTTTTTAAGATTTATTTATTATGTACACAGTGTTCAGCCTCCATGCCTGCAGGCAAGAAGAGGGCACCAGATCTTGTTACAGATGGTTGTGAGCCACCATGTGGTTGCTGAGAATGGAACTCAGGACCTCCAGAAGAGCAGTCAGTGCTCTTAACCTCTGAGCCGTCTCTCCCGCCTCCATTTTCCTGTTCTTTTCTCTTCTTGCTTTGCTTCTTCCTCTACGACATCTGCTCCCTGAGAGAATGCTCTCCGCTTGTTTCACTGACTTTTATACCCAGCACAACTGAATGTGGCATATAAGAGACAGCCCACGCTCAGGTGTGTCAAAAGAATCTAAAAAAACGGTCTGCTTGGCCTCCAATTTCCCAGGTCCCTTCCTAAACCTCAAGTTCTTCATGTTTGAGTTGAAATAATGCTTTCTGTCTTTCAGTGTAGATTGGGCTGTGTGTGTGTGTGTGTGTGTGTGTGTGTGTGTAAAATGTGCATACTTGGGTAGTTCAAGCCATTTACCTCAACGGTAAAAAAACTTCATTATTTCAGCAGGAAAAACTTTAATTCTTGATCATCTTTCAATATTTGCTCTACTGACTTTAAAAATAACATTGGTAAAATTACCAGTAATGACAAGCACTTATGAACATACAGTGCTTAATCTGCCAAGTCCCTTATTTGTTATGATGATGTGGACTCTGTTATTATTCTGTCTTTTTAAGAATTGTAAAGTAAGGCTGCACAAGAGCAAGCCAAGTTTCCTGGAGTCCTAAGTCACCCAAAAGTCACGGTGGTTCATCAGTAACTGTAACAGGCTTTCCTTTGGACCACTAAACAGCTCCCAAATAGAGACATGGAGACTTAGTTAGGAATGCTTAGTCTTAGCTTATGCTTGTCCCAGATGTTCTTGTAACTGAATTTAACCTGTTTCTTTTCATCTACATTTTGCCCCAGGGCTTGTTAGTGTTTTTTCTTCTGCATGTCCTACTCAGTGTCTGGCTGGCTAGTAGCTGCCTGGCCCCAGGCATCTCTCCTACCCCATTCCTCCTATTTATTCTCTCTGCTCACCAGCCCCAACTATCGTCTACTGTCTAGCTATTGGTCATTTAGTTTTTTTATTAGACCAATCAGGTGCCTTAAGCAGGCAAGATGAAACAGTAACACATCTTTACATAATTAAACAAATGCAGCATAAACAAATGGAAGACACCTTTACGTAGTTAAAGTAATATTCCACAACATAAACCAATGTGACACATCTTTACATAGTTAAAATAATATTCCACAACAAGTAACTATCCACCTGGAGAGCTAGTGCATTTAAAAAAAATTATTTCTTGTTCTATTTAATGTGCATGAGTGTTTATTAACATGTATGTCTGTGTACATGTTTGGTACCTACAGAGGCCAGAAAAGAATGTCTGATCCCCTGGGACTGGAGTCCATCTTGGACTGGAGACATTTGTTAGCCACCATGTGGGTGCTGGGAATCAAACCCAGGTCCTCTCAAAGGGCAGCCATTGTTCTTAACTCCAGAGCCATCTCTCAAGACCCCCTTGAATCTGTTTTATGGGACCTTCTCTGTATTAACTTCGTTTTTTTTTTAGCAAAAAAAATCACTGTAGAATAAAACACACTGACATGATTTTTTTTAATTTTAATATTTCAATTTATTTAAAGATTTCAAAATATTCTTTTATTATCATCTGGTTCTATGATTTCTTTATTTTATTTTATTTTTTTTAAGGAAAGCAACCTCCAAAGACTCTTCTGCAGTGAGTAGATAATTCCATCCCTCCTTTATCTATAGCCCTGACTGGAAAACTGTCCCTCAGGTTGGTGACCCTGAGGCAGGACCTTCAGCTAGGAAACAGTGGATGAGTCTTGATTGTGGCAGGGTTCTTTGGAAGTCCAGAGAATAGATTCCTACATGGCACAGAGATTTAGCTGGCGATCTGAAAGTAGGTGTATTTTGAGCTCACCTTTGAGCACCTTCTGTGCAGGGGGCTGTTATTAAATGCTGGTTGAAATGCAGCCTAGAGCACCTCAGCATTTTACTGTCATATTCTGTCTTCACACAGCTTATCTTTCAATGACATCCAGTAAAAAAGCTCAATGCTTTTCAAAAGTTGCCCCAACTTACTGTTCCAGTTTTTCCTCTTTACATTCCAGTCTTGTAAAGAACTCAGAGAGATTCCTGTCTCCTGGACACACCCTAACGTTTCTGAACTTGTGTTTGTGACTCTTTTTTTTTTCTTTCTAGAATATCTGCACCCAACCATACCCCATTCACAGAAACAGGGTACCTTGTCATGTATTTCTTTGTTCTACACACATGAACTTCCAAGTTCTTTAGGTGGGATCGGGACAACCTTTTACAGTTTGTGTCATGGTGTGGCTTTTGAACTGGTCACAATCCTCTGTTCTGCCTCATTGTGGAATATTATTTTAAGATGTATTACATTTGTTTATGCTGTGGAACAGTTGTTTAATGATGCAAAGATGTCTTGCATTCTTTTAGGTTATATTTGTTTAACTCTCTGAAGCTATGATAACTTTGCATGTCTAAAACTCGTCATGGTCCAATAAAGAGCTGAATGCCGATTGGAAGGCAGGAGCGAGGAGAGATAGAACTGGCAGGCAGAGAGAATAAGCAGAAGGAGAAATTAGGGATTAAGTGAGAGAGATCAAGGAGCAAGAAAAGAAGGGGCCAGCTACACAGCAAGGAACAGAATAAGAAAGAAAGAAAAGTTATACAGAATTAGAGAAAGGTAAAATCTAGAAGCAAAAGGTGGATGGGATAATGTAAGTTAAGAAAAACTGGCTAGAAACAAGCCAAGCTAAGGCCGGGCATTCAAAACTTAGAATGAGCTTCCCTATATTTATTTGAGAGCTGGGTGGAGGGTCCCACAAAAGGGTCAAAGAGTAAAAAAGCAACAATGATCCTGGGGCACAATTTTACCAAAACATAAGTTTCCATTTCTTATTTTGTAAATGAAGACATTGCTATCTGCTCTCTAGGACAGCCATGACAAAGACAGGGACACAGAGGTAGCCAGCAGCACCTGCTACACTGTCATGTTGAGAACTGATGGCTCACAGGATGCTGGGATTCCAACCAAGACCTTCATGCTTGCTAGACTCTCAGCATAAGGAACCATCCTACCATCTCATCCTTTAAACAGTAGACCCAAATCATCGAGTTCAAATGTCAGCTCTACCACTTACCAGCCTGGGAAGTTTCCTGCCTCATTTTCACATCTGGAAAACGGTATTCATAATATTCAGCCCTTGGGATTGTTATAGTTCACTTGGCAATAAATTATTGCCATGAGATAGGTTCTTTGCTAAGATGTGAGTAATGTAGTTATAATAATAAAAAAAAAACCCACCCTGTTTCAAGTAAGTATTGGAATGCATTCATACCTATTGAGGAGCACCTGGAACCCAAAGGCCGGGGCTGGCTGTTGAATCTTGAATTGTGATAGGCAGGGAATATATACATGCTGGTTCTGAGCTAGTCAATCATCTGAATTACAGTCTGCGCTGTGTATGATTCAGGAGGCCCTCGTTTCACATTTTTGGTTGAGTGAATGAATTCACACACCCTCGGATCTTTTCCCTTCCTCTTGTTTGCCTGGCTGTCAACAGGGTTGATTTCCTTCCTCTGGGAGTAGAAGAGGATGCCACTGTTTTGATGGGCACAGATTCGCAGGGCCTGACACTTGGCATCACTGGGTCTATTTCCTGCCACAGAGGGGTCGTTTTTCTGCTGTGTTCTCCTCAGGGACTGTGTGAGTGCTGTGTGGGAGAGTGAGTGAGCCCACAGGAACTGGCACCAGGGCCAGAGCTCCACTCACCTCTCAGCAGCCTTTTGCTGCTTCTTCAGGTCCACTTAGTAGAGGCTGACCAAGGGAACAGAAAGCTACTTCCTCTCCAGCACCATCAAGGCCCAGGCCATTGTCTTTCTTGACTGGGTACAAGATTTACCTTGTTCTTTTGGCAGACTCTCTTACCCGATGCCCTGCTTGGCTGGTTGTGAGAGGATTCTTTGCTTCTTATGTGGGGGTCTAATCCCTTGAATCAATATTTGCTCCCACCCCCTCTGTTAACAGACAGAGACTGCTAAGCTCCTCTGGCATCTCTGAGGCAAGAGACAAGGGAAAGTCTGCAAAAGGGGCTGGAGACATAGTAAGAAAAATTGTCTTGATGACATCTTAACAAGCGAGGACTTTGCTTTGCAGCAATGCCAGCCTCTGACTTGGTGACTTTGTTTAATATCTTTGCAAGCTTCCAGAAAGAGGTGGTACCGGAGGAGTGGAAGACACAACCAATTAAAATTTGGTTTGGACCAACAAAGAAAGTAGGCCATGGCTAGCTAACAGAGAGGCATTGAAAGCTGGAGAGAGGTTCTGGCTCCCAGAGCCCATATTACTAGAATATTCCTTTGTTTCCAAACAAGACCACTTCCAGAAGCATGGAGTCATGCTGACCATGTCTGGGGTCATAAAGTGTGTATCACTCTCACTGTGCCCAAAGCACAGTTCCATTGGCTTGCTCTCCTGTATCCCTCTTCATCACCGCAGGACACGGAATATCCTCGTCCATTAGTTCTGCTGAGTCTTCTCCCCTTTGCCAGATGTACTATCTGTGTGTAGCTGGCAGGCAGCTTCTGTGACGGATGTAGGCAGATGTCATTTCATAACCCAGGCAACCCTCTGCCAGGGCAGAGTCTCTCCTCGGGTACTTTATTGGCTGATGACTGTATAGGTCAGATGAGAGGACAGAGAGAGGAGGAGGAGGGACAGATGCTGAGGAAGAAAGGCAGGGTTTATGTGGGACTAGGAATTCTAGACTTTGGATCAGGTGTGGTAGGGGATCATTTAGATACTGGCACAGTCTGTTTTCATTCTTTGTCTTTGAAAATGGTATCAAAAGACAAGTCAGAATGTCAATCAAAAGTTTGTAGACTGCCTCTCGACAGCTAAATGGCATTGAAATTCACAAATTTATTTTATCTTTTACATAAAGCACATTGTGCAAATGGTTGTCTCATTTCCTACCCAATCTTTAATCTGGTTCTTCTCTTGAACAAGTGACCAGGTCAAGCGGCAGGTTTCCATCTAAAATGTCACTGTTGGAGGCCACAGTTGACATCTTGGACAGGGTTAAAGGTTGCCATCCCTACCATAGCTGTGTTATTGAAATGAGACCCCATCCTGCTTTCCCTAGCTGTCACAAGAGTCATTATAACAATCACACTGTCATTCACCCCACGGAGGACAACGGGACATCACTGTCGTCTGGAGGGCAGCATCTCCATGTTCACAGTGTCAATTCCACAGATTGGTGGCAGTGGTGCAGGAGGAGAAGAATCATTTGGAAAGCCAACTGCTACCCAGTTGTGAGCCATCTGTGATGGGTAAAATCACGAGCTCCATAACGAGAGAGGACTCAAATCTGGTTGAATGATTCCGGAACTCTTTTTATGATCTCTAGAGTTCAGAGGATTGATCAATGTGAAAAGATATCAACATCAACATCACTGCCAGTCAAAGTCTGACTTTGGAAGATGTGAGGGGTCAGAGTAAACACATGTTCTTTTGCTTTGGCTGAGAATCATTGACTTGTCCTTGAGTGACTTTATCAGCTTCTACCCTTGGCAAAACCCACTCACTATGGCAAACCCAAAGCCACCCAGGCTTTTCAGTATGGAAGTCACAGGGTGAAAGTCATGGGCATTGGAGTCTGAGAGAGGCTTGATTCCCCTGAATATGTTAACTATGCCCCCTGATACTTCAACTCACTAGAAGATACAGTAGCTCGGCTTCACCCTACCTCACAGGATTCTTTTGCATTCTAAGTGGATAGGTAAGAATAACAGCCACCGTTGACACAGAATGAACACTTAACCCAGGAACTCTCAGCTAAGCATGACTTCCTGTCCTCCAGAGGCCATGGTCCCAATTGTGGAGGATTTGTGAAGAGGAGTGACCACTAATGAGCAGACATGAAGTTTTTTCATATATATACAACCTACCAGATAGCGTTTCACCATGACATGCCCCAAACTTCCAATAGTGCCAGATCTGAATAGCCCTGTCTGGAGACGAAGCTGTCCACAATAGGTATTTGCTAGCTCATCCCCAATTCCTACCCAATACGCAGATCCCAATAGGTGGGCGCTGAATTTCCTAGCAAGAGATAATAGCAACCTCTTCTCATTTGCAAAGTTGAATCAAAAGAACCTATTAGCTTTCTGAAAGAATTTGTTTATGGAATTTATTTATATAATCTTCATTTTATAGGGAGTGAAAGCCAGGCTCAGAGATCCATGTAGACAGTGTTCCCAGTTGTAAGGATTCACCTGCTCCAGCCTTGGAGTATTCTCCTCAGGCTTTGGTACCTTGATTCATTTCCTTAAGGGTGGAATGAGGCCTATCTCACCATCAGTGAGGCGCAAATGCTTTACGAAAGGTCGGAGACCACACACACAGCAGGCCCTCCAATATATCAGAACACTACCAATGTCACTAACGCTTGATCTTGATGAGCAGCAAGAAGCCATCTACACCATGTTTCTATGATGAGAGACTTTTCCATTCAAGTGAGACCCTCTTGCATCTGTGGTCCCTGTGTAAGCTTCCAGCTCCCTCAGGCTAGTCATCTCTAGTTGATTTATCTATGAATAATGCCAGCTGTCAGGCTTCACTCCGGATGGTCACTAAGATCTTCTGGCATCCATCAACAAGGTACCTGGGGTAATGCCATGGCAGCTCTGTCCCTGTCTAGAAGGTCACCTTTCTAACAGGCAGGGGTTTTTTTTTAAGTATTTTGTTAAATTCTTTATGTTTTATTTTGATGGAAAAGACAGATTAGTGTTGTGGCATGGTCTGCTTATTACCACAAGAGGCAATGTTCTTGTTTCTTTTGCTTGGGGACATTTAGCAGCTGGCTTTAGCATATATGGCATGTCATTATGATGCACTGGTCATGAAGTCACACCTTCTATAACCTTTAAAGACATTTTAAAGATCTATCTATCTATCTATCTATCTATCTATCTATCTATCTATCATCTATCTATCTATCATCTATCTATCTATCTATCTATCTATCATCTATCTATCATCTATTATATGTATGTATGTATGTATGTATGTATGTATGTATGTATCTATCTATCTATCTATCTATCTATCTATCCATCTATCATCTATCTAACATGTATGGATGTTTTTGTCTGCATGAGCATCTGCATACCAGAAGAAGGCACCAGATTTCATGGGTCTTCAGTCACAGACAGTTGTGAGTTGCCATGTTGGTGCTGGAAATTGAACTCAGGACTTCTAAAAAATCAGCCAATGTTCTTTATTGCCGAGCCATTTTCCCAGCTCCCTGCCACAACCTTACATACCCCATTGTTCTTTCCTTTATTTACTTAACTATTTATTGAGGTTCACGGTGAACCTGTCTCTGTTCAGCCTTTAGTAGATTAAACAGCTTCAAATCCTGAGGTCATCTCTTTCTAAAAGCATGGCAAGGATGTGAAGAGAAAATTTTAATGCATCAAAGTAAATTAAAAGAGGAACATGTTGTATCTTGTAAGCTTTGGCAGCCTGAAGTCCAGCTCTGGGTGTGGGTCAGAACATGGAGGCTTGGCTCTTTCTGGCTCTCTCTGGTTGAAAGTGACAGGGCAGCTTTAGAGCCTGGGGGCTGGGTGTCGATCAAGTAGTCTTTACCCTGCTTATATTGGGGCAACCATCCAGAAAAGTAAAAGTCATGATATTTGACTTAGAAAGTCCTACACATTCAGACATTTTTATCCCTGAGTTTTATAAATTTGTTATTGTTGTTATTTTTGAGACTGTATTCCAGCTACAACATTGTCCTACAACATTGTCCCTTCCCTCCTTCCCCCAGAATCCTCCCATATACCTCTCCCTGCTCTCCTTCAAATTCATGGCCTATTTTCATCAATTGTTATTATAGGTATAGATATAAATGTAGACACAGGCATATTCCTAAATGTAACCTTTTGAGTCAATATAATGTTGCACGTATGTATGTTTTCAGGGATCACTGTTGACTCTGGACAACCAATTGTGTGCTCTTCTCTGAGGAAGACTCTCTCCCATTTCCAGCTTTACTCAATTACCTATAGTTCTTTGTTTAGGGTTGAGCCCGCCCTCCTGGGCCTTTCTCTGTGCGGTCTGGCAAGTTCATCAGTATCTTCCTCATTCGCATGGTGTTTGTGCAGCCATGTTGGTAAGATTTTATTTGTACAGCTGGTAAACAGGGCTTCATTATGTAGTTCTGGTCAGCCTAGAACTCACCATGTAACTAAGCTTGTCTTGAACTCACAGAGATACGCCTGCCTCTGCTTCCCAAGGGCTAGGCTTACATGCATTTGTTAGCACAGCAGCCTTGTCCCTAACTTTTTGTAGTGATTGTGTGAACACGATGATCAGTATTCCAAAGGCACTGAGCAGCTGAGACCATTAGCATGCAGCTGTAGCAATGAGAGGAAGTAAAAGGATTTGGGGGTAAAAAAGGAAATGGAAGGAAAGAGGAAAAAGAGAATAAAACTTCTGCCAACTTTTGCATCAGCCTTATGCACACCTGTGGTCCTCTTTGAGCTAAGATTCCCTTCAGAAAAACAGCACAGACGAGCCATGTCTCAGGGAAGACACTCCACTTCAACATTCCTAAGAGTCTGTGTCCTAGGAGGAGTTTGTTGTATGGAAAGCAAGAATGTAAAATGCAATGCTTTTTAATTTGTTCATTTGTATTTTTAAAAAAATCTAAAAATAAAACAAAAATTCAGTTTAGTTTAAAAAGAAAATAGATGTTATAATCCCTATAACTTTACCAGAAGCAATAAACATACAGAATATGTAATAGATGCAGAAAACAAAACAAAAAGACATGGATCGTGAAAGGGACTGGTAGGGAGGAAAAGTGGATGTAAGAAGGTGGGGTGACAGCCGCCAGAATGCATTTTAACATGTTTGAAATTGCCAAAGAATAAACTATATCAATAAAAAGTAAAATAGCTGAAGAACAAAAAATCCAGTCAATAACTGGCCAATGGATCTCAAGGGACACGCCTCTAAAGAAACAGCCAATAAGCATGCAAGAAGGTCATGCACTAGGGGAAGGGATGTGTAGATATTGAAGAGAAGGCTGGTATGGATGGGAGGGAGGTCAGGAAGAGTGAAGGGACAGAGATAATTAGATATCTCTCTCTCTCTCTCTCTCTCTCTCTCTCTCTCTCTCTCTCTCTCTGTGTGTGTGTGTGTGTGTGTGAAGTTTCAAAGAATTTAAAAAGCAATAAAAATGGAAACCAAACCAAAACACACAAAAGTGTTCAGTGTTATTAGCTATCAGGAAAATGCAAATCAAAATTTCATGGACATCCTACCTCACCCCCATCTGAGCAGCTTCCGTCAAGAAAACACAAAACAACAAATGCTGGCAAAGGTGTGGGCAAGAGGAAGCTGTCCACACTGCTGGTGAGAGTGTAGATCAGTGCAGCCACCGGGGAAATCAGGATGGATATTGTGACGACAACTGAGAGAAGAATGATGACATGACCAGGCTGAAGCAACCACAGGGGCCAAAGGTGGAAGACAATGGAGGTATCCACACACCCTGACTCCCTGTGGCCATCTTGAAAGCACTGCAGTGACAGAATCAGTCTAAGTGCCTGCTGATGGAGAAATGGATTAAAACTACTGCTGTGTGTGGAGAGTGCAGATTTACTCAGTAACCAAGAATGAAACCCTGGTGTTTGCTGGAACCATGACTTGAACTGGAGATCATTTTGTTAAGTGAAATTAGCCAGAAACAGAACAAAGTTTTATGTTTTCTGCCATGTATAGAGAAAAAAAAAAGATGACTTAAAAATAGAATGGACTCTCAGGGAGTGAGAAAATTTCCAGAGGGGATTTGGAGGGCTGTGAATAAAAGCAGCAGAGAGAGGCCATACAATTGAGGGCAGTATTGGTAATAAAACCTATTAACTTTCCAAGCAAGATTATTGATTAATAATAATAAATAAGTGAGGCTAGAGAGAAAGCTCCATTGGTTGAGTGTTCACCAAGCATGCAGGAAGGCCCAAGGCCAACTCCCAGTTCCACATAAAACTGGGCATGTGCCCTCCTGTAATCCCAGAACTTGGGAGGTGGAGGCGGGAGCATTATCTCCACCAGCACAGCGAGTGAGGACAATCTGGGCTTTGTGGTAAGCCCTGTGGAAAGACTATGAGAGGTGATTTCTCTCACAGACTGGAAACCCAATCAGTATTATCTAAAAAGAAAGACAAACAGAATTTTCATTTTGGTGTTTATGCTTACTTACAAAGTTGATTATTAGGAAAACTGGGCAGTATATGGAGCAACCATCCCCGCCATCACAAACCTCCCCAGAGGGGGACAGGAGGGAGGCCATAATGGTGTCAAATTCAGTGGCTGTATCATGAAGTGTAAATACATTGCTATTTGAGCCAAGACAGCTCAAAATGAGACAGTGGAGTTGGCTTTCCATCGGCCGTCAAGTTTGCACTGCAATTGAAGAGAGGGTGAGCTACTTTTGGTTTTATTGGGCTTTTAAATGTTATACCCCATATAAAATTAGAGGAAAGATAATATAATTAGAATAGTACCATTATTGCCAGCAATTATTTAGCAAATTATATGATTTATGATTTATTCTCATTTCAAGGCTTATTTTATTTACCTCCACCGATTTTGTTCAGGCATAAAAGTATTAACAGCCCGATCAACAAACCCAAAAGATGCACAAATATTTGCTACTGCTTTGCAGTGTACGGCAAAAAATATTTCCATGTTTTCTAGTACGGAGAAAGATAAAACCTTCCGATGAATACATATGGTTCCCTTAATTTAAAACAAATATTTGAGGTCGCCCTCCTAACATGTCTGGAGCTGTGAGCTGCGACGCATTATCCCGAGCATATGCTGGCAAATGAATTTCGCTTTCATAAGCAGAAAACCGTGGTGCAGAGGAGAGGGGCTGGGTGACTCAGACTCGGGTTCATCTAACGGAAGCACAAGAATTTTCACTTTATACTCACATTTGGAAGGGGACTAGGAGAGACAGGGCTATCAGGAAGTTGGCGTTCAGGGCTCAAGAGATGGCTCTATGGGTGAAGGATTTGCTGGGAAATCATAACCACCTGAGATCAGATCTTCAGCGTTCATGTAAAAGCTAGGCTAAGCTGTGTCTAAAAGCCCAGCTCTAGGGACCAGAGACAGATGGGGCCCAGGGGCTTGTGGTTTTCCTGAAAGGGTGCTCGGCTCTAACCAAGATTTCTGTGTCACTGCCTTCAAGGCTCAGAGAACATGGCAACAGTGGGAACTGCAAGACTCTAAGAGTTGGAGGATAGGGGAGGCATGCTGCAAAAGGTTGTCTTCTGGATATGCCATAGCTGTCCTGTTCGTGAACTCACAGCAGACATGGTCACCTACCTAAGCCCTGCACAAGACAAGGTCTTTCAATGTCTGATCATGAATATGGAGTGGCTCATGAGACCACACCCCTTCTTGAGGGACAGTTGACAGACAATGGTTGGTTGGCAAGAGCTGTCATTTTCTGCATTGGTATTGTCACTGATAAGTTGTACAGGGTCCAGTAAATAACATCCCACACTTATGTAAGCAGCAACCCTAATGACATTCAGTGGGACAGACACATACACACACACACACACACACACACACAAACACGCCATCACACGAAAACATTCAAGTAAGAGAGGAACTTGTTGGGATAGGGCCAGGGAGGATAAAGGGCAAGTGACCAAAATTCATTTTACACAACATGGGATTGTCAAAGAAGAAAAATAAAAGAGAGGACAGTAATGATTTCTAATATGAAGAAGTAGGAAGACGAGGTCTTTGGGTTCTTGAACAAAAGTGACAAGATTTATCAGAGCATCGAGAGCAGCAATATCCACGATCACTGTGATTTCCCAGCACAGTCTGGATTTCTGCAAGCGTGTTAGACATTTTGCAATTAACATCTTCTCTTACCTTCACAGCAAGCTGGGCCACCACTATCCTGATCTCGCGAAGGAGATTGTGAGAAGCTAAATGACTAGGCAGAGTCACAGAGCAAAGGTGTGTCAGAGGCACCACTCAAACCCAGGTTAATATTGCCATGACTTCTCTGATACAAATGAGTACCGGGAATGCCTCTCTGGGCTTCAGGGAGAAGTTCAAAGATGCTGACCGGAGTAGATGGGCAGCTTCCAAATAAACATCAGTGGATTCTCTGTGTGTCCCTGTGAGTTGGTTTAGATCATGTGCCCAGATCTCCCAGTATGTCATCCCTGACCCCAAAGGAATGCAGTTCACAGCTGAAGACTCAGGGCAGGGGACAGGCAGCCTGCTGACAAGGCCAGAGGTCAGCTCAAACGTAAGTTTGTCCCCTGGTGTGTACATCTCTGATTCTTTGCTGCTCAGTTCCTCTCTCCCCCCCCTCTTCCTTCTTCCCCCCCCTTACCCCTTTCATTTCCCTCTCCCATTTTCCCCTCCCCTCCCCTTTCCTGCTCTGCCTCTTCCTTTTCTCCCAACTCTGGTGGAATTCCTAGTCCCTGTTGCCATTATGACTTTTGTCTAATCATTTTTCCTGCCTCTACAACCCTGTCTTACCTCCACTGTCTCCTCGGCACAACATTGTCTGAACTGTGAACATGAGATGACTCTTATTTTTATTGTAGCTAATGGCATTATTATTTCTCAGGTAACCATGTCACCTGAGAAAATGTGTGTAACCACTACACAAGCTAGGCTATGCTAACTGAGAGACTAGTTATTTCTGGGTAGCCACTGGTGTCTAAGACAGCAGTACTAGGAAGTCAAGGAGGCAATATTAATAAGAAAAAACTATTCATTATATGCGCAGTAAATGCTAGGCTGTTGAAAGAACTGCTATTCATTTACATGTAATCTACTCTTGGCTGAATTAACTGCTTTTCCTATTGCTATGGTGGAAACGCCAATAGAAAGCAAGGATGCACCGAGGCATACAGCGTGAGAGAGCACAGCCTATCACAGCGGTGCTGGCAGCGGGAATCTGAGGTGTCCTGCTCACTTCTAGGCACACCAGGGAGCAGAGAGAGAAAGCCCTGGTGCTTCTCCGCCTTTGTCCTTCCCTCTTTCTATTCAGTCTGGGGCTCTGGCCTGTGGGGTGGTGCCACCATCTTCAGAGAATTTCGCAGCTCCTCAGTCCTCCCAGGAATGGCCCCTGCTGCCACATACCCAGAGGTGCATCTCTCTAACAACATAGAGGTTTCTTAATCCAATCAGGTTGGAAATCAACATGACCTATCACATTGGCCAGTAAACAGCAACCTCCTTGGTACTTCTGATCTTGTAGGTAAGAGCCTGCCCACTCCTTTATTGGGTGTAATTCATCTCTCTCTCTCTCTCTCTCTCTCTCTCTCTCTCTGATTTTTTGAGACAGTGTTTCTCTGTAGCTTTTTGGTTCCTGTCCTGGAACTAGCTCTTGCAGACCAGGCTGGCCTCGAACTCAAAGAGATCCGCCTGCCTCTGCCTCCCGAATGCTGGGATTAAAGGCGCGAACCACCACCGTGGCCCAGCTTGTTTTCTCATATCTTAACCTCCCCATTGGTTCACCAACTCCTATGCTTCTTTTTAAATTTTCTTGGCTACTCAGCTCTGTCCTATCTGGGAAGCTTTTGTTCCCCCAGGTGGCGACAGTGCTCTCAACAAGTCCGCTGACCTTGAAGAAGTCCCTGGAATGTGGTCAGCAAGCCAGGCTGTTTGCTATTGCCCATCCACCTCATCTCCTCTTTCCAGCCAGGACTATGCTCGAGCGAGCATTGTTTCCTCAAATGCGCTTCCTGCAGACAGCCTGGTGCTTGCCCCACGCCTAGCAATGCTAGCTTCCTTTGCTGAGATTGTAACCCGCAGAGTGGTGGTGGCATCTCTGGTGCTACATAGGAGGCCGCCTGAGGGCTGGAGCTTACCCATCTCCACCGCACATGCGCCATGTTTTCTCTACTGTGAGGCACAACAATAGGTCAATACAGATTATTTTTCTGACTGAAGAGCTAACTATAGACATTCTAAGGGAATAAACACTATGGAACACCTTCATATTAAGCAAAGGAGCAGAAACAACACTATTGGATTTCACGATCTCACCTGGCAAAGAAAATACATGGAAAGGAAAGACACCTGTTTCCTGTGCTTAGGTCTAAGTGCTGGTGTGTTTTTCAGATGTATCTAATTTATCTGAAATTCCCCTAATCTTCTGTAATAACAGAAACTTTAAGAGAAAATAAATTCCTTTGGAAAAAAAAAAAGGCGATTGCCACTGCCTTATATGCAGGCCACTCCAGCTGTGATCCTGGATGGAGCCTTAAAAGCCAGGAGGTAGTGCAGAGTCTGGGACCGGAACCCAGATAGGGCTGACTCATCGATCCGGGAGCTGACGGCCGCTTTGATGGCTGGTGAGGCGTCAAGGGAAGGTTTTGATGACATAAGTGAAATTGAAGACGCGAAATCAACAGCCTGAAGATGGTTTTTAGGGGCGTCAGGGGTGACACATGAAAGGGAGTGAGGGTTTGGAAAAGCCCACGTGCTGGTGGTGCCAAACCCCAAATGATCAGAAACTGCTTCAAGATGTGCCCCACACATCTGGATGGAGGTGGCCCACAAGCCATACCACAGTCTTGGGGCTTTCCATCCTAGGCTGGCTGAGGGGGAGTGAGATGCCTGAGGGGGACTCTGGAGAGGGTTTATTTCGCATGTTAGGGCTTTATAGATAGATGTTGTCACTGTGGTACTGCAGGTTTGGCAATTTTTTTAATCAGCAGAGGTATTTTCTGAGCCAGCCTGCAACAGGCACAGGAGCACATCTGGCCGTCTGGACATCCATCCATTTTCTCCAAGTGCCTGCTGTAATGCAGAGCGCTGGTCTGCGCCCTGTGATTATCACAGCCACGCATTAATCAAGATTCCTGCCTCAGGAAGGCTGCGTGATTGGAGGGACTGCAATCTTTTCTTTGTTTACAGAAAGGTTTCGTCTTAACAAATGGGTGGCTGCCTCGGGTTCCCACAGTTAGCGTTTGTTCGTTCTCGAAAGAGGCTGGGCTGCCCTTGGCTGCGCCCTGCTCGACACTCCTAGTTCCTGTTGTTCCCAGAACCCATTGGGCCATCTAGAGTTTACGTGGGATAGCAGAACAGCCAGTGGGCTGTTTTTTCACTGTGTAGTAGCAGCAACTGCCTTCCACGGACTCCCAACTATGTGCCAGCAATGCGCTATGCACCTTCTATGGTCTCCTTTGCTCCCTGTGATAAGCTCTTAGGATGGCCAAAGAAAGTAGTGAAACGCCACTGTTCTCCGTGCGACAAGTGCAAGCTGTGGGCCAAGTGCGAAAACAAAACCAAGCTCAAAGGACTAAATGACAGCGTTCAGGGCAACCGCAGCCAGGGGGGAAACGGAGGAAGAAAAATCTAGAAAGAGCTGAAGCTAAATTGTGCTTATAAACAGTCCTGGAGTGTTTGGTTTACGTGTGTGTGTGTGTGTGTGTGTGTGTGTGTGTGTGTGTGTTGGAGGGGGGTGCGTCAGGGAACACAGCTCTCTCCTAAGGTCAGGCTACCACAAGTTCACTGACAGTGTGAAAGTTTGCAGTAAGTGTCTAGCCGCGGGTGAAGGTTGGTTTTATGAGCCCCCTTGGCTAGTTCACACCGTGCAGTTATTGAGTTAAGCAGCAGTGTAGGCAGGGCTGCGGAGGAATTCTGTGGTAGACTCAACATCTAGAATGGATTGATGCTAAGCCAAGGACATTAGCTTTGATCGTGTGGGTGGGCTTCATCCACTCAGCTGAAGTCTTAAGAGTGCGGAAGCAGATTTGCTGAGGAAAGAGAATTCGGCTTACGTCTGTAACATCTAATTCTGCCTGGGCTGCAGCCTCTAGTACACCCTTCTGATTTCAGAGCGGACAATGCTCCAGTTATGAGACACACAGAGAAAAGCGTCTATGAAAGGAGACACAAGGAACCCATATGGGGCAATCACACATGGACGACTTCTGAATGCAAAGAAGGGGGAAAAGGGGGCAAGGCTAACATTTAAAGTTGTACTGGCCAGACTTTCTATGCATAGGGAAGGAACAACCATGTAGGCTCACAAATTCTGAAAATGAGGGTCTGTGAGATGGGTCATTTGGTAAAGTGGCCTGAGCATGGTCACCTGAGTTTGATCTCTGGAACCCACATGGTGGGCAGAGAAGAGCAACTCCTACAGGCTGTATTTTGACCTTCACACACGTAGACACACATGCTTAAAAGTAGTAACTGACAGCAAATGGGTCAGATATGATGACAGGGTGAGTGGATTGCTCGCCATGTAAGCTTGAGGGTCTGAGTTTGTATTCTAGAACCTGCAGGAAACTGGGCAACATATCATGCATCTAGAATTCCAGAGATCCTCCAGCAAGAGAATAGGGGTAGGGGATAATACCAGAAGTTAAAGTCTAGCCAGTTAGGAATAATCAGAGCTAAAAGCAGAGACCTTGTCACAAGCTAGTTGAAAGATAAGGAGTTATATCCAAGGGTGCCGTTGGACTTCTATATGTGTGTGTGTGTGTGTGCGCGCGTGGATGTACTCATACATATGGATGCACACCTCTCTCTCTCTCACACACACATACATACATACACACACCCCCCACATAAGTAGGAGTAGAAAAGTTAACCGTGAAAACAGAGTACTTAGCTGTATGCAGTGATTCATATCAAATTAATTGCTCTTTATCAAATCCTTCCATATAAAAGACTCCAGGCCTGCAAGATTTCACTTATGAATCTTAGCTTCTATCAAAGGAAGAAATCAAACCCTATCAGACATTCACCAGAGAGATTATTCAAACCTTGCATAAATAATTTCAGAAAACTAAAAGGAAAAAGACTTCTTAACATTTTAGGAAGCCAAAGCAATCATTATAACACTTGACAAAGGATGAAAAAACTTGGCATAATCGCCTTTGTGAATATACATACAAAAGTATTTAATGAAAGTCTAGTGGATTGAAAGATATGGAAGGGCATTACATACCATGACCAAGGAGATATGTTAGCTGTCACATGAGCTGTTTTCAACACAAAAACATTAATTTATGTTACATCAGCATTAGAAGAAAATGATATGATTGAAAAAGAAATTTTCAAAAATTAATCACTCATCCATGATAAAAAAGATTTTCCCCGGGGGCTGGAGAGATGGCTCAGAGGTTAAGAGCATTGCCTGCTCTTCCAAAGGTCCTGAGTTCAATTCCCAGCAACTACATGGTGGCTCACAACCATCTGTAATGGGGACTGGTGCCCTCTTCTGGCCTGCAGGCATACACAAAGACAGGATATTGTATACATAATAAATAAATATTTTTAAAAAAAGATTTTCCCCAAATTGAAGAGTAGATGACAATTTCTATAAAACAATAAAGGATTCCTTTAGAAGCATTACAACCAATATCAGATGTAATTGGCAGAATATTGAACACTTGACCTCGGAAACTGGAAATGAAACAAGGAATGAGCATGGGAAAAAATAGAATGTGCTCAAAGTGTTTTTATTTTCAGTTAATGTTCTCTTTGCATAAAGAAATCCAAAAAAAGAACAATGCACATTCGATAATTAATAAGTGAACTTGGAAAAAACGGACCAGTGCAATATAATATGCAAAGAACCACTTGCTGCTGCATATTCTCCAGGAAACACGGAAAAGATTATTTTGTAACAGTTGTATAGAACATACTATGAACTAAATTAAGAAAATATGAAATACTTCTATACTAAAACTCTAAAGCATTGCTGAGAGAAATTAAAATAGGTCTAAGTAAAAGAAACAATGTGCCATCTTCAACTTATTAAGGAATCGATTCAGTTAAAATCAATTTATAGATTTAATAAAATATCAACAGATTTCTTTGGTAGAAACTGACAAGACATTCTAGAATTTATGTGTACATGCAAAGAACTCTCAAACAAATCCTTTTTTTCTTTTTTTTTATGGCATTTAGGTACAATCCTCTTATTCAGCATCCTTGTTCAAACCATCACAGTGTATATTGGAGGGTTTTTCCAAGAATAACAAGGGGTCTCATTTCAAAGACAACATACAAGCATGGGTAACAAGGAAAGACATTTTGCTGTAGTTTGCTAATATTATTCTTTAGACTCTCCAACTTTTGGTGTTGTGAGAGTAACTTTGAAAACTTATCGATAGATAGATGTCTAAAGCATTTCTATTCCCACTGAATGGTATACAAGGATTCCATTTTTTCCACATCTCCCCCAACACATGTTATTAGTAACATGTTATCTGTTGGAGCCCATGGATGTGGATCTGTTCCATCTTGATCAAAGGTCAGATAGTTCAGGCCTATTCTTGCTCCTTCAAGGTTATGACAAGAGGTTTTAGCTAGGCTGTGGCTTCCTACAGGAAGACTGGCCTAAAGTGTGGTTGCTGTGTGTCCTGCCTAAATAATAGAATGCTACTTAACTCAAGTTATAGTTACTTGGTGTTTCAGATATTGAAGAGGTAATTTCTCTGTTTGTTCTTTGTATCATGGTAAAGCAGTACTCTGCCTTCTCCCCTCCCCTTTTGGATTCAGTATTCACTGGGTTGCCCTCCTGACTTGACTCTGTCTCTGTCTTTTTCTTTTGTATTTTTTTTTCTAACATTTCTAATCCACACGACCCACCCAGGAACTTATGAGTCCACCAAGGCTGGACCCTGACAGTTATCCATAATTTAATGTCTCAGCACATAAAAGGGTTTCCAGAGCAAAGCTTCAAAGAATATATGCAGCCATGTTCACAGCAGCATTTTCCATGTTAGTTAAAATGTGAAGTTAGCCCATGTGTCCAACAGCCGGTGAGTAGATTGGCAAACTTAGGTGATTATTAGGGGGAGTGTGTTACTGGGGGTGAGCTTTGAGGTTTCAAAAGCCAATACCAGCTGCTCCTTCTATACCTGCAACATGTGTCTCAGATGTAAGCTATTAGCTGCATGAGCCATGTATGCCTGCCCGCTACTATGCTCCACACCATGATGTTCATGAACGAAACTTTCAAAACTATAAGCAAGGTGCCAATTAAGTGCTTTGCTTTGTAAGTTGCCTTGGTCATGCTTCATCTCTGGAATAGAACTGTAACTAAGACACCCATCCAACACACTTGATTTCTTCTTTCATTCTGTTGCTAAACCCAATGTGTACAATCTCTTAAACTCTACTCTCTATTCTCAGAATCTCTCTCTCTCTCTCTCTCTCTCTCTCTCTCTCTCTCTCTCTCTGTGTGTGTGTGTGTGTGTGTGTGTGTGTGTTAGCACTGGCTGTACAGCTAGGACTCCCAGTCTTGGGCGCAGAGGCTCTAAGTTAGGACCTGGCATCTCAGGACTCTACTTCTCTCTTCTTCCCCCAATCTCTTTCCATACACAGCCTTGCCACCTTCCCAAGTGAGATTCCCCCAAGCTTCCTTTTCAGTTTGCTTAGGTGACACCTATTCAGTATGCCCCACCCCCACCCTTTCTCTTTCTGACTCAGGAGAATAGTAGTATCCATCTACCTGCCTTGATGAACTTCAGAACCTCACAAGCACTTTCTGGAGGCATTTTATGGTTTCTCGGGAACACGTTCCTCATCCACTGGGTTGTTAAACAAACACAGACTGTTTTGAAAGCTGAACAAAACTGTATTTATTTTTTTTATTGCTCATCTACTTATTTTACATCCTGCCTTCATCTATGTTCCTCTTCCAGTCCCCTCACCCCACCCTGTCCCACTCCTGCCCTCCAATACCCTCCCCTTCCATCTCCATCCAGGAAAGGACAGGTCTCCCATGAGTATCAATAAAACATGGCAAAGGTTGCAGTTAAGACTAGGCACACCTCCCCTTATATTAAGCAAGGACAAGGCAACTCAACACGAGGGATAGGGTCCCAAAAGGCAGTAAAAGAATCACACACAGCCCCTGTTCCTGCAATTAGGAATCCCACAGGAGGATCGAGCTTCACAACTGAAAAATATATGCAGAGTGCCTAGGTCAGTCCCATACAGGCTCCTTGCTGTTGGAGCCCATATGAGCCCGGGATAGTTGATGTGTTCTTATTACATATGGATGACAACAGGCATGCTTCACTGCTCCCAGAAGGTCACTGTAGTCACATGTCCACAGCAAAAGGTACTCAAGACATCTCAGTCATAGTATAGTTCACCAAAAAAGGATCTGTCATGAGTTTAGGTCCTCCCAAAGAGAAAAGAATAAACAGACAAGCAGCAGAAGAAAGACAGGCACACGTGCTTCAAGAATGTGTAGAGTAGAGGGAAAGAAAACTCCAAATAAGGATAGAAATAAAAGCCAGGAAAGCCCTGCAGGTACCAGTCTGTGCAGGTACGGGGGGGGGGGGGTAGTATGTGTAGATAATCTGCTTTTACGCAGATGATATTTGTTCTTTGAAATGTTAATTGCTCTATTTCCTTAACTCTAAGCACATTTTTTCATATTTTAATGATTCTGAAATATGAGGGTGTGTATTAGAAGGGATGTCACAGGAAAAGAAAAAAGAAAAAGAAGACTCTAATACCATTGCACTTCCTAGGGAGGGAGTAACTTGCCATGGAGCTGTTGGTACCTGTACGTGTGTGCACTTGGCAATAGTAGAGATGTACGTCTATTGAAACTGGCAGCAGGATGAGCTTTGTGCATGGACAGTGCTTAGCAAGTTGAATTCAGCACTGAATATCAATATAATTGTTGCTTTGGTTGGCCTCAGAAAAGCTGTGCTATGTTGCCCACCAACAAAGGCTAATTCCTCTGGAAGATGACACACTCCTTCCACGCAGCACAATTAGAGGCCAACAGACCATGGGCCAAGAATGGCAGCTTTGGTACCTGTGGTCTATCTCCCACAAGCTAAAGCTGATGCTCATCAGAAAGGACCTGTAGTCATCAACAGTTGAGTGAAGAAAACACAGAACTGAAACCTGAGTTCAGGCATTTAGATGGTGTAGGGTGTTCTTTTATTTGCCTTGAACTTGCATTGTCAATGGTCAAGATCTCAGAGGGGAAGGAATGAAAACCAGGCTGAAACCCACAAGGCAGCAAATACCACTAATGAGGGAGTTCAAGGCTCCAAAGTGTTTAAAAAAATATGAGACTAAGATGTTGTTCAGGTACTTAAAATCCATTGTGTATGGGTGGATAGATAACAGGGTGAGGAGATTTCATTAGCAAATAGACATATTAGCAATTGTGCATGTCCACCCACCCTTTTATGGTGCCCAGGCAATAGAGCTACTGACAGTTCGTTTCTTTACCTGACTCTTCAAGTTACGGAAGGGTGTGGTGCTTCTAAACTAACTTAATCCTGGCTCTTTGGAGGATCCACTGTAAACAGGTGAATCCAAAGTGTCTGCCCTGATGGATAAGAGTAGAAACCAAAGTCCTATCATTTATAGAATCAAATCAAGAAGCCAGCTGTTTAAATAACAACAACAAAAAACAGATCTTGTTCTGAGGAGAAAGATTTGTAAACTTTAATATTGTGATACATCTTGAAAAGACACTATTGGTTCTATCCTGGAACTAATATATCTATAAACATGTATATATACATAGGAGAGAAATATCTCTGCAGAATATAATATATTATATAATCTTACAAGGTTAATATCATATCAGTAGAGTAAAATTTAAATATTTTTTGTTATTGTTGTTGATGTTTGAGACAGGATTTCTCTGTATAGCCCTGGCTGTCCTAGAGCTCACTCTGTAGTGCAGGCTGGCCTCAAACTCATAGAGATCTGCCTGTCTCTGCCTCCCAAGTACTGGAATTAAAGGTGAGAGCCAGCACCACCTAGTCGTAAATATAAAATTAATGAAGTGTAAGTTATCAAGTACCTGTTAAAATATTTAACATTAACAGCAAATGACAGATGAGAGAATATATTAATTCTTTAATCTGAAATTAGCAGAATTTAGGTTCAAAATAAAATAAACCCCTTAGCCTTTACGCTTTGCAGATGGGTGCTTTTAGCTTTTAGGAGCCTGCCACTGAAGAGTTAGCATCCACCATTCCACTCAAATGAGCCAACAACACTGCACACAAAAGGGGAATCCTGTGTTACTAAACTTAGCCCGCTGTTGTCTTACATAGTATTTACAGACGTGCTTGTGTTGGAATAAAAGACAAATCCTTTTTGCCTGCTTTCCATAAAGGCGAAGCTTGATTGTAGGGGAGGGTAATGTGCTATTTCCCCATTACATCCATAACTCTGCAGAAACACTCGCTGCTGTGCTCAACATTAATTTTAGTAATTGAGCTGGGTTAAACAATATGGTAAAGATGCAAAAATCTCCTGCAGGTGTGCTGAGAAACACAAGTGAAGAGCAAGTGTCCCCCGTAGCACACTTCAGATGGCATTTGGGGCTTCTCAGATGTGTTCAATATGTTTCTCAAATGTAATTGGAATTCCGACTTAGTTTTTGAATGACATTAAAAAAAATGGAAATATCTCGAGGATTCCAACGTTTTCAGCAACGTGCCAGCAATCCAAAAACGATTACCCTGGGCTTAAGTGGGAAGAATCAGAATGGAACTGGTTTAGAACCTTAGGTGATCCAGGCGGATGGGGATGCGGGAGGGGATGGGGGACAGTGTAGAGAGGTCAGGAGCATGCGCGGACCGACTTTGTGTTCCGCAGGGAAAATGAGAGCACTGGTCTGTGCCTCCGCTTCTCACAATGCGGACAGCAGGATGGGAATCAGGGCTGCCCCAGAAAACTCCAAACTTGTTGCTCCGGGGGTGCACAGAGAGACACGGAAACACTGACAAAGGAGTGAATGTGGGGGAGAAAAGAGCTACAGAAAGGAACCAATTCCTGCAAAGTGAATTCTATTTTCCAAATCTGCTCCTTTCTTCTCAAATTAATGCTAGTAGTACAGGCAAAATGTGTGGGAATGAAAAATGAAAAAAAAAGTGCTATGCTAACTGTGTGTTTTAAGTACATTCATTATTCCCAGTCTGCACTTATGTGCCGAGAAATATTTTCTACTAAAGCCTCGAAACAGCTGTCTCTGGAATGAGCTCTTTTCTTTACGGAAACAAAAGACATCCTTTCTTATTGCACACCTCTGTGCAGAGGCCTTCCCAGTAAACAAGCTAGTCAACCCTCCCTGTAGAAATCACAGTGGTCCCCACTGCCCAACAGCAAGGATGCTCCAGAAACCAGGGCAGAAAACCTATCTGTAAGCAGAGTCTAGTCTTCCATGAGAACCAGCGTTTATCAGAGGCGGCGATGTTTTCAGAGGCCTCACTCTGGGGTTCAGTGCTGGATTGTTTTCGGTCGGGGCTAACTCACTCACCAGCATTTAAACATTTAAAGACAATGATTTTTCCAATGTATTTCATATGCTGTCATGTGAATGTTTACTTAACACAAACATTCTCTGGAGGATCTAAATTTCACACGTACTTCACATCCACAGAATTTACACAATTTTTTAGAGAGGCAGTTGTGGCTTGGGCGCCTTAGGATAAAGGTGTGGTTCGGCGAACCTGGATTTGGACTGAGGCAGCCTCTGCGCTGAGTCCTTAAGTAACAAAAGGCTTCAGACTGAAACTCACAGAAACCCTGAGCAGTTTACTTCTTAAACAAATACCCTAGCCTCGGCCAATTACAGCAATCAGTCAAACTCAGGCAGCAACTAAATCAAAAGGCTGACACGGTACTGAGTGAGCTGTAACCAATTAAGCCCTATAGCTCACTCCTGCCTCCTATCCAGACACTGCCTGACCATGTAGCTTTCCAGATGGGATGTGATTAAAGACTCATGAACAAAAGTTAACCAAGTGCTTGCAACTCAATTTGTTCCAGTTTTGCCTTTGGCTGGTGTATAGCTCTGCACCTGTGTGCCGAGAGCAATCTAGGCGCTGCAGGTACCAACAAAACTCCGAAGACTCGGGCGTCGCATTTGGGAACCATAAATTCAAAATGACCCCAAGCGTGAACAAAGCCAACTTTTTCAATTGACTTCTGGCCAAAGACGAGCAACTGAATGAAAAGGATGGCATCACTCACCGTTATCAACAGTGATCTGGGTTGGGGGAGCCGCTGGAGAGCGCGTCCTGTAACGGGAAAGGAAGGAAGAGCGCTATAACTTCCGGGGAAAGCAGGAGTCCATGAGAAAGAATCACGTTGTACAGCTTTTGGGTAGGGCCATATTTGCAAGACTGGAGGGGGCAGCGTGTGGAGGGGGAAGCAGAGTGTAAGTTAGCAACCCCTCCCTCGACTTCCTCTGCCATAGCTTTCATAGGTTTATTTTATAGCTATCCTTTTCGGTGAGTGTAGGTCTGCCCTCAAACCATAATAGGTCTACGCCTAAAAAAGAAAAACAAACAAAAAAAAAAAAGTAACACAGTTTTTAATAAAACCCACTGATGGGGCTGCAGAAATGCATTAGTGTTGAAGAGCCTGTGCTGTTCTGCCAGACGACCCGAGTTCAGTTCCCAGCCATGTTGGACAACTCACAACTGCGTGTTTCACCAGCATCCTCGGGCACTTGAGTGCATCCACATGCACACATACACATAAATAAAAACTAAAAATCCAGTACTATTTAGATCTCCCTAAAGGACCATTAAGTGAATTATTTGCTGCTCTTTCTAAAATAGAGTTCTCATGAAGTTTTCTTCCCACTTTGCAGGTGAAGGTTTAAATCCTTAGGATGCTCTTCCAACCCTCCTCAGAACCCGACTCCAGCGTCCCACTCCACAGCTGGCATTCTCTTTCCCAGCCATGCTAATGTTCCGTGTCGCTGCTATGACGCAGGGCTGCCCTCAACCACCGCCCCTGAGTTGGAGACTTCCGAGCTTTGAAGTCATAGCAACCACGAATGTTCACACACAACCTCTGGCCAGCTTGATCTACTCATGCTCAAGATAGCCTGCTCTGGAAAACTACCCCCACATGTAGGGTTCCGTACAGAGTGACCTTCCAGATCCTGAACCCCTGATTTCGAATTCCACCTGAGGACGTAGCGGCTCAGGCCATGACAGTTCACTAAATGGTCACGCCTCTACTGTCTCCCCGTATCGTTATGTCTTACTCAGAGTTGGGTTGTCAAGCCCTTGTAGAGCTCCTGACACACAATAAGAGCTTCTCAATAAGGGTCTGATGTACAGCTCTTCAGACCGCGAAAATTAGCATACGTCAGAACAAGAGAATAATTTACTGGCTGTTTATCAGGCACGTACCTCCCAGGCCCAGAGCTAAATTCATTACAAGTATTTTCCCTCGCCTTTTGGCCCAGATTCTGTCTTCCAACGGAACAAATGACTTGTCCTGAATCTTCAGACTCATCCAGTGTGCGAGACTAATTATTCTTCAATGTTCTCACTTGGGCTTAGAGCACTAAGCCCAAACTTGCAGTTTACTACGCAAGGTCAGTTTGAGACGACCATCTTGAACTTGAATCTCAACTCATGACCAGCAAAGCCAACCAGACTCTTCTTAGATAGTTCTGAGTTTCAATTCTTTCTGAAAAGACTTCCCAGGCACAAAAATCCAATGGGACATTTGGCTTAGGTGAGAGTTTAGTTGGCTTAAGAGATTGGTAACTGGCAACCTATGAGCTTACACTGCTCTATCATCTGTTTTGATAAAGTTTTATAAATATATTATCAAACCCATTTGCTTAAATATTGCCCCTTAAATATAACAGAAGCAGTTTCTGGTTGGAAGAGAAATAGTATGACCCCCAGAGTCGTGTGTGTGTGTGTGTGTGTGTGTGTGTGTGTGTGTGTACCAGCTAATGTCTTAGGGTTATGTAAAACACAATTAACAAAAACTCAGAGACAGAAATTGAGGTTCAACCTGAAGGTCAGAAAAGCAAAACAGCTAGCCACTTGCTCTTACCTTTACCTCAGTCCAGAATGGCGATCCTGCCTCCAGGAATCGCAGGATGAGACTGTGTCTGAGAGCTGTCTCCCCATTTTATATTCCTCTCTCGTGCTGGGATTAAAGGCTTGCACTACTACAGCCTGGTTTCTATAGCAGGCTAATGTGGCTACTGGGATTAAAGGTGTGTGTCACCGCTGCCTGATTTGAAAGGCTGATCAGTGTGGCTGTTTTACCATATGAACTTCAGGCAACCTTTATTTATTAAAATATGAATGAAATATCACTACAGGGATACTATTGCTGCAAAGAAATACCAAAAATTAGGGAGGAAATGGTTTATTTGCTTTACAAGACATTGTAGTCCATCATTGACTCCCAGCCCAGCCATAGCACTGTCTACAATAACTGGGAGCTCCCCCATCAATTACTAAGTAAATAAAATGGCCTACAGTCCAATCCCGTGGAGGCATTTTCTCACGTTAGGTTGCCTCCATTCAGATGACCCTAGCTTGTGTCAAAGTGCCATAGCCAGGACAGGTATATACATACGTTTCTTTATAGAAAAGTTTCCAAATTCTTAGTCTAAATCAACTTCTCATCTACAGATGGCACATATCACATGACCATCCTCACAACGACTGTTCAGTCTTTCTTCTAGAGAGTTTCAACATTCCCCCCCCCCCCCCGCCAGGAATCACTCATGTAAGGTCAATCCTCTATCACTGAGGGACATTCCAGATTCAGCCTCTATATACTCAATACAAGGCAAATGCATGAAAATAGCTGTTTTACTTTACTGTTCAGGGAATAAGACCAAGAAGAAAAGTCTGGTATGTTTAGTACAAGTGCAGCGAGCACAAGATTGATTGTATAGCACACCTCAGCACCTACATCAGGGTAGGCCAAGGCTGCTCATTCATTCCTGGCCTCCCTAACCCAAAAAAATCACACAGAAACTGTGTTAATTACAGCACTGATTGACCAATAGCTTAGACTTCTTATTAACTAACTGTTACAAGTTAAATAACACATTCCTATTATTTTATATTTTACCCTGAGGCTATGGTTTGCCAGTAAGTTTCCAGGACATCTCTCTCCTCCAGCAGCTGTATGGTGTCTCTCTGACTCTGCCTTCTTTCTCCCTGCATTCTGCTTAGCCTTCCCTGCCTAACTCTATTCTGCCCTGCCATAGGTCAAAGCAGCATCTTTATTAACCAATGGTATAAAGACATATTCATAGCACATAGAGGGGAATTGCACATCACATCACTTTCTCTGAAAAATGTGCCTTGTGTGTGTACTTGTGTGGAGTACAGAGGCACATGTGCACACACGCACATGTGTAGAGGCCAGAAATCAGCTTTGAGCCTTATTCCTTAAGGGCTGGCCACCTTGGTCTCTCACTTTTACTTGGGACTCCCTGCTTTACCCTGGCTAGCTGTCCAGTAAGCCCTAAGCCTTTATTTGTATTTGCCTCCATAATCTTGATATTTTAAACCATGGTACCACATCAAGCTTTTTTTTTTCTCTGAGTTCTGGGTTTCAAACTGAGGTTTTCACGCATGCCACGCACTCTACCGGCTACAGCTCTGCCCAGCTCTCTAAGTTCCATGTGCGATGGGCTGGCTGCTCACATGTGGAGCCAATAGCTGTGGAGAGCTGATGACAGACTCACTCCAGGCTCAGGTGCTGCGCCCTCCTCATAACTCTTCATTGTCTACTTCTCAGTGGCCCCAAGTACAGCTCTGACTTGTGACTCTGTTTACTTGCTCTTCTCAGTAGATATACTATTGTCCTTTGAAGCAAACACAGTGCTCACCATTGGCACTATCTCTTTATTCTCTGACTGAGCTTCTTATTTGTTTAATATTAAGTTTTCAGTACAGGGCACCGTGGTGGTTTGAATGACGATAGCCTTCATAGGCTCATATATTTGCACACTCAGTCCCCAGTTGGTGAACTGCTGGGGGGGAGGGGCATGAGGAGGTGTGTCCTTGTTGGAGGAAGTGTGTCCTAAGGTTGTGGGCTTTGAGGGTACAAAAGCCCAGTCTAGGCCCAGGGTCTACCCCTCTGTCTCCTCTCTTTGCCTGCAGCTCAGGGTTAAAGCTCTCAGCTACTGCTCCAGCTCTGTCTGTCTGCTTCCTGCCACACGAACACGGACGAGCGCTCTAGAATTGTAAGCAAGTTCCCAATTAAATGCTTTCTTTTATAAGAGTTGCCTTGGTCGTGGTGTCTCGTCACAGCAATAGAATAGGAACTAGGGAAGATTCTACTCAGTGTTTCTAGAAATAAGCAAAGTATAATAAAGAAGGAAGCCAGGGTCACCCTGGTCTGTTAGCCCTAACGAAATTGCTCGTAATGCTGTGGTATGTTTCCTTCATAGAGGCATACAGGAGCGTAGCATGTACATCATCATAGGCATGTTACAGGTTTCACACAGATCTCAAAGTCATAGTTTCAGATTACACTATGATATCCTCCTTGGAAAAGCTGATTTCACGTGGCTATTTTTTAATGCTGAATATTTAGGCTTTTTTTTCTTCTACCAGTTTCCTCTCAGAACTCACCTCCCCACTAAAAATTTGCATTTCCCCCCATAAGATTTTTTTTTTTTTTTTACACAGGACTGTTTCTTAGATTTTCTTCCAGAAAACTATGCCGCCCCAATAAATACTTTTTGGTTGGGAAACTGTAAGATAATAGAGTATAAGCACATTTTAGGGATCACTGAATCCAATTTCCCATTTTAAGTAAAGTCACCTAAGCAAGAACATATAAGACGTTAACTGGAGAGAGAACTCATCCACCTGCTCGGAAATTAAAGGCGATTTTGATCCAGGTCCGGCCTTCTCCTGAGAACAGCTCGGCGGCTGCCGTCGAACAAGGCACAGAGTCCAGCTAAGGAAAGTGTAGGCCTTGAGAACAGACACTGATTGAAAGTAATAATGAAAAAAATCAAGGACCCCTCAAAATGCAATCAAATATCTACACAAGTATAATATTTGTATACATATGAACTGTTCCCATTTGAATGGCCAAGATTGCTATTGGAAGCAGTTAGAAGGGCAGCAGCATCCCGAATCTGAATATTTATATAGAGAATAGCCTTTAATTGCTTCCAGTTCATAGTTACCCACTGTTCTCAGCTTGCTTATATAAAATAAGCTTTTCTACTACAAGTATGTGTGTGTGTATGTATATATATATATATATATATATATATATATATATATTACACATAGTGTCTTGGATTCTGTAAAGGATTTTTTTTCTGGCCAGCCTTAAAAAGAGTTCTCTAAGAACAAATGTCACTTTTAAATCCTAGACACTAAAAATGTTTATGCAGCACCCACTGGAGGCAAGACGGGGGCTCCCAGCCAGCTTGGCAGAGCCATGAGGTCTGCTAACCTAGGCTATTTCTTTCTCATGGCTTCGCCCTGCACACTAGTTAGAGCGTGATGAACGACATCTTTCCCTTGAGGGTAGGCATAATTTAAAAAGCCATCTTTTTCTTTCCACCGCATGCCAGCCAGCACCGCACTGGCACCAAGACCACACTGGACAGATCAATGTGTCCCTGCCTCATGGCTCGTACCTGCCCAGCTCTCTTGTAATTACTGACAACTCTCACTATGGTCTTCAGATCTCTGCTTCTGGGCTCACCCTTCACCTTGTCAGCACGGTTCCCAGGAAATGGACAGCTTAATAAGGCGACTGTAGCCAGCTAATTCGGTCTAGTGAGTTTATAACGAGCTTCCTCTCCTCTTCACTTCTTTTGTTTCCCTCCCTTCCTTGGGGTCCTAGAGAACAGACCCAGAGGCTAGGCGAAATACCTCTGCGCTGCATCTTGATCCCTTTTGTATTATTATTGTTATTGTGATTTTGAGGCAGGGTCTCTCTAAGATACCCATGTTGTGAGGCACAGCTAATAAAAACTCAGGGTCAGAAATTGGGGTTCAACCCGAAGATCCAAAAAGCAAAACAGCCAGTCACTGGCCCTTACCTTGACCTCAGTCTAAAATGGCGATCCTGCCTCCTGGAATCTCAGAATGAGACTGTGTGCTGAGAGCTGTTTCCTCCCGTTTTATAATCCTCTCTAGGGCTGGGATTAAAGGTGTGCACCACCGTGATTAAAGGCACGAGCCGACCGGTTTCTATGGCAACCAGTGTGGCTACTGGGACTAAACGTGCTGTCATTATGGCTACAGGGATTAAAGGTGTGTGCTACCATAACTTGTTCTGTAAGGCTGACCAGTGGGACTGTTTTACTCTCAGCTCTTCAGGCAGTCTTTATTTATTAGAATACAATTGAAATTCCACCACAAGGCTGGCTGTGCATTGACCCTGTGGCCCAGGAAGCTCCTGAATTTGTCATCCTCAGTGTCCTGAGTAGCTGAGATGAAGGTCCTGTTGGCTCCAGACTGATTTTAAGATCAAAGTGATCCATTTCAGGAGACAGTCAGATTTTCCTATGTTTATCTGGAAATTGGAAGCAACCACTCTTTCTGTGTGGACAATAACACCAAAGACATACAGCTCTCCGTGGAAAAAGAAGCAAGTTTCCACACAGAGCGGGGCAGACATCAAGAGTGTCCAGGAAGTCTTTCTGGGCTCAGCTGAGAGCTTGCTTTCTTGGAGACATTTCTCCTCTCCAGGGAGAAGCCCCACGCCCTCGTGCTTCTGCGTCTGCTCTCTCAGGTGCTTTCTGCAAATTAATGTCATGTGTCCTGACCAATACCCCGCGTGTTAAGGTGGGAGAGGAGGGGTGGATGCCACCTGAGTAAAATGAGTGCACGATCTCACAGTGGGGGCAGCTAGCGAGGCTGCATGAATTACTGCCAGGTGGTGGTTACAAGATGAAGGGGGAGTTATGTGCCCAGGCTTGACGAAAGTTAAAAGAAAACTGAAAATGAAGGATAATCAAAACGCAGACCTGTCAGAATTTGAGAGTTAGCAGAAAGAGCCTTCCTAATCAGAGGGAGAGCTAAAAAGCCTGGGAGGCAGAAATCACAAGAGAAATGGAGGCAAATCTCAGGTGTATGAAAAGAGTACCGAGCGCCGGCTGTGGATGTAGCGTAATGAGATTGATTGCTTGTAACAGGAAGAATAGAATTTGAACATAAAAATCAGCTCTGGCTCATTAAAATGATCTTGTAAAAGGTGAGTGTTCTTGGCCCTGCCTCCCAGAGTTGTGTACGACAGTTCCAGAATGTCAGGAATTCAGATCACCTGGTAGGCAATCACAGGTTATACCAGACCAACCCTTGCTCTTTGATACTGGGAAAGTCACCAGATCCTGGAAGACCTCGCTTAAGTGTTCTAACTGAAAAATGGCGTGCAGGAGACAGAATACCGACGACACAAGAGAATGAGATTTGTAAGCATCGGAGGGACTGGCATGAAGCCTGACAGTTGCCATGTTGCTCCTTTTTGGTGGGAGAGTTGATGAAACGCTTCTGAGTGTTGTTACTCCACAAGGCATTTGCAGGAAGCCCTAGCAAATACGTTCAAGATGAGAACAAGGGCTCATAACAAGGCAAACGCCTCACAAATGTTTATTTGGCTTCTTTTCTGACTGGCTTTTCCTGGGTCCAGTTCAGTTTCAAACTGACATGTCAGAACATGACATCATCATTGTCAAAAATGATGTCATCATCCTCATCAAACATGACGCGGCTATCAATCCTGGAGTTCATGCCCACGTCCAAGTCCAGGAGGCTCTGAGCCTGTAGTGAGTGTGTCAACGGTAAAATCTTATGCACGGGTCCTCAAGTGTGTGAGATGGGACTCTGCCCCTGTTGACTTCTGACTTATTACTTGATTTATCCCTTAATTATAACTGCCACTCAACAAGGGAACAAGATGTTCAGTAGACAACGACTATTTTGCATAAACCTGGACAGATCAATCTGTTTTCCCAGGACACATGTCTTGAAATGGCTGAAACAATGACAAGAGGAGCCAAGAAGCCACTTCACGACTGTCTGATGTCTGGGCTGAATCAAAATTGGTTAGAGAAGAATTTCCTGTCTAACTTGCTTCTCTGTGATGAAGCTCTCTATTTTGGGTCTACTTCTTGAAACCCGTAGGTGCTGGAGAAAGGAAGGAAAGTAAATGAAGGAAGGAATGACAGAGGCAAGGAAGGAAGAATACAGGAAGGAAGGGAAGATGGAAGACAAAAAGACTGGGAAAATATCTATGAAATAGGATCGCAAGCTAAACAGTCTTTGGGTCCTTTCTATGATAGACACTGTAGAAGATGCCTACTTCCCACGAACTTCTTAGATTTTGACCATAATGCATTTACTGGGACAATGACACAGACAGTCTGGTGCCTGGGGCCTATTCTACCTACTAGCTAAGAGCCAATGATTTCACCAAGGGAGCTAAGTTCACATAGAAGACACAGTGGTGAGGTGGAGCAGAGACGGTGAGCAATGTGTAGCAGGGACCAAGTGTGGATGCACCTGAGAAAGAAAAGCTTACAAAGTAGCAGGGGCTCAGGGCAGTCTCCATCCTTCCACCCACATATCTGCTATGAATATGGATGAGTGCACTTCACTTGTAGACGAGGCTGACTCTGTCTATTTGGAGAAGACAGATCTGTGGTCTGGATTCTTGGATTAAACTTTGCTACTGTCTTCTTGACAGCATCATATTTATTTCTTTACATACGTTTGTAAAGAAATACAAACATACACAACCACACATAGTGACTGGAGAAAGTCAGGTTATTACGAGGAGGCATTCCAGCCTTAGAGAATTCAAGGATACTAAAGGTTAAAGTTGACCATCACCATGAGAAACTGGTAACTATGAGGTGGTCAGCAAAAAGGAGGAAAGAAATTCCAAACAACAAGTATAATATATTCAAATGCATTGCTCTTAAATGTTATATACTTTGAGCAAAGATACGTGGAAATCACTTATTTGTCCTGTCTTGTCCTGGGCAAAGAAAAGAAAAGCCAGAGGTGGAGCATGCGTCTCACAGGGACTGTTTTGCAAAACTTAAGTTTTTTGTTTTGTTTTTGAGCAGCTGAAACCACCAAACAAAGCCAGCAAGTTCCTACTGAGGCAATATAAGGGAGAAATGATTTTGGCCTGCTCTATAGTGACGGCTGTGGGAAACACAGAGAAGTGGAATTCAATAAGAAGTGAGAGGTTGGAGAGATGGCTCAGAGGTTAAGAGCATTGGCGGAGCAGATCTGGGTCTGATTCCCAGCATGCACATGGTGCCTAGCTCCCATGTGTAACTCCATTTCCAAGGGGAGCCAATGCCCTCTTCTGACCATCTAGGGTACCAGGTATGCACAAGGTACACATGCATACATGGAGGAAAACACCAACACACTAAAAATAATAAAACCAATCCAAGCAAAATTGGAATGTTGTTATGTCACAGGAATCAGCCCATGCCTGTTTTACAAATGCAACACAGAATGACGTAGGCATGTTTTCTACATGGCTGAGACACTTACCTGCAAGGCTGGGTCTACAGTGCCTTACAAAAGATTTGACCATTGCATTTGTGCTAATGTACTGTTGTCACTTCTGCATGGTGGCCCAGGTCTGGTCTTTGGCTATTGCATTATTAGCTAGATAGCACATGTAGCCTGGAGAATATTTTTATTTTTTAGCTTGTCAGCATCCAAGGTCAGTGACTCCATCTGCTGCACTTCCATGAAGCCATAAAACCACTGCACAGCTAATGTAACACAACAGAGCAAGGAGTGACCCCAATTTTCCACTGGTCGGGAGGCACTGAGGTCAGCTCTTCTCGGGGCTCTCAGGACTCAGACTATAACAGAATGAGAGACCTCTGCACCCCAGTGCCACCTTGGCCACATGCATGCCACAGTTAAATGTGTAGTTTTAAGAGGAACAAAATTGAATTCAGGAAGGGATGCTGAGACTGCAGGGATGTGGTCATGCTTCTTGAGAACCTTGGCGTGGATTGAAAGACCATGGAGGATAGGTCCAGTCTTACATGGCCGTTCCATCTTTATATGCTTGCAATCCTGGGCATTCAGTCTCCTGTTATGTTTCAGCCTGTCAAAGTATGTACGTTATTTACTTTGCTCCTTGTACCTTCTCCCATAGTCAATACAGTGGAAGCTTCAGGTGGTGTTGTATGGTGCTTTATATCACTGTATGTACAATGTCTAGAACCAAATAGGTACTCGATGAATGTCTGTTGAATGACTATATTAGCTATGTATTCTGTTGGCTTGAAATACTCTGAAAGAAGTGAGGTAAGAAGGGATTATTTGGGCTTAAAGGTTGAGGCTACAGTAGACCATGACTAGGCAAGTCATCACGGCAGGAGCTTGGGTAGCTGGTTACATTGTGTTCACAGTCAGGAAGTAGAAAGATAGATAGATAGATGGATGGATGGATGGATGGATGGATGGATGGATGGATGGATGGGCGGGCGAATGGATGGGTGGGTGGATGGATGGATGGATGGATGGATAGATAGATAGATAGATAGATAGATAGATAGATAGATAGATAGATAGATAGATAGATGTAAGTAGGTAGGTAGATAGGTACATAGACAGACAGACAGATAGAGGACAGGTACATAGATATGAATGCTAATGCTCAGATTTCTATCTCCTTCGTATTCATTCCAGAACCCCGACTCTGGAATAATGCCATCCACAGTTGAGGAGGTTTTTCCTGTCTCAGCCCCGTCTAGTTGATCTCTCCCAGGTGCGTCCAGAGATTTGACTCTGAAGTGGTTCTACCTAAGGTTAGGTTGACAAGCAGTAGAAATGATCACAATAATCACATCACGTGTGAGCGCTTACATGAAGTTATTTGAAGTTAGGTATTGTGTCCCTTCACATTTAAATACGATTGTTCAGATTTGTTTGATTCTGCATTCAAAGTGCTTCAAACTATAATTCTGAAAGAGATCTTAGATGAATGTTCAGTTATGCCCTCTTCTATTTCGGGTAATCTATAGTATGTTTCTGCATAGCTGGCCATCCGCCCATCTATCCTCAGTCATCTTCTGCTCATCTGTCTTCCCATTGGCTCTTTAGTTTATTTAGCCTTTATCCTGTACCTTTGTAGAACATCCCCCCACTCTGTAGGGATAGCTGGGCTACACGCAGCTTCATTTTCTGTCATCTTTAAATCAACAGTCTGACATAGTTATCTAGATCTTTTCACAAATGAGAAAAGCAAGGCTAAGTAAGTTCACAAAGATGAGACAGAGAGTTGAAAACTCACATTCCAGAGAACATTATATGCAGATATTAAATGTTATAGGCTATACTTGGCCTGAAATATATGGAAATCAGTATTATTTTATCCTGGGCAAAGAAGAGAAAGGCAAGAGGCAAGGCCTGTATCTCAAAAGGACTGTTTTGCAAAATGTAAATGTAAGCGTTTATTTATTTATTTATTTATTTATTTATTTATTTATTTATTTATTTATTTATTTATTTTTCCTTCCAAGCAGCAGAAACCACAGAGGGAAACTATCAGCTCACTATTGATGCAAGGGAGGGATGATGTTGCCTTAGTCTATAGTGATGGCTATGGGCCACTGGACTACAGAATCGAGAAGCTGCAGAGATGGTTCAGAGGTTAAGAGCAATGGCTGAGGAAGTCTCAGTTTGATCCTCGGCATCCACGTGGTGTCTAGTTACCATGTGTAACTCCAATTCCAAGGGGATCCAATACCTTCTTCTGACCTCCTTGAGTACCAGGTATGCACAAAGTGCACGTACATGCATGCAAACAAAATGCCCATATACACAAAATAATAAAGTTAATCTAGAAAGATTTTAAAGTTATTTCACCGGAATTTCAAGTTGATTTCTGTTTTACATATGCAAAATACAAGGTCCTAGGCATGTTTCCTACATGGCTTGGATCCTTCCCTCAAGGTGGTAAGTGTATTTTCCTTCTTGATTCCTTCCATTCCCACTAGAACTTCCTCATCTGTATGGTTGGTGCCAGAATAGCTGTCCCACAGTGATCTGCGCGAACCTGGTCTACACACAAGTAGGTAAAGTGGTTAGAGGTACAGCTCCACCCCATCACCTTCCCGGGTGTCCTCAGGGACATATCACCCATGAGCCTCACAGTAAATAATATGGGACCCACTTTTTCGGTTACTTTGTTTCTTTCAGTGTTTGGTGACCATTTCAGAAGGCAAACAAACTCATTATTTATTTATTTTAAATTAATTAATTAGTTAAATTTCCCCCAACCTGATCACAATTTTCCCTCCTTCTCTCCTCTCCTCCCAGTCCCTTCTCCCAACCTCCCCTCTTTCCATCCCTGATCCACTCCTCCTTCTTTCTAGCAGGCACTCTTCTGTCCTTGCCTGTTCCTGCTAACTTCAAGTGTGCTAGCACAGAAGGACCCTGTATCTGAGGCATCACAGGACTCCAGAGCCCCGCAATTGCTTTAGGAACTCTTCTTCCTATAGCCAGGTTCAGGCCCTCTCTAGGAAGGCTCTAGCATTGCTTGATCTGTTCTCCTCGGCCCACGTCACTGGAAAACGTCTTGAACTGTACTCTCAGTAAGAGAAACAAAATGTGAAGGTGTGGTCAAAGCATTTATTTCTACAAAGAGAAAAATACTAAGGTATTTTTATTGCCTCGTAAAAGCTTAGAAACCAGTATTAAACACCGAACTCCAGTGCAGGTATCTTATTCTTCTGTATTACATGTGTGATGGGAATCAAATCCAGGTCCTCAGGAAGAGCAGCCGGAGCTCTCAATGGCTGAGCGCTCTCTCTCCAGCCCTATGTATTTGCACTGGAAGCTCAGAGATAAGACGTCATCCGTCAGTTCACACAGATGTGAGGTGGAAATCACACTGGGGTCAGATGGATCTCCACAGCAACGCCTCTCTCAGTATGACCACCAAGCTTAGCACCTCTCCCTTTGGTTCTCCACTTGCTTGTGCGTCTTTTAGCCTCCTTTGCAAGTGGCAACAGCGTTTCCTGTCTTTTGTTCTTCTTTCATTTCCAACTTATTTGCTACGGCTTAGCACAATAGAAATGTTTCTTTCAAACAATGCTCAAGACGGGAGTCACTTTAATTGTTCACTATGAACTCATGCACCAGGCATGGGAATCAGCCTTGCTCGTCTGTCTTCCATCTTTTCAGCAGCTTTGTCTGGAGGCTATCTGCGTTCAGAACTCTCTTGCAGATTTTGCCCTTGAAAAATGGATTTTTATTTCTTTTAGTTGAGTCCAATAAGAATCTCCAAACTAATAATGCCTTGATGTTTTTTTTTCTCGCTTGCCTTGTAAAAAAAACTTCTATTACTTATATAAAAGTGGCAAGCTGCCTTCTTTATTGCTTTAAATTACTTGTGTTAAAACACCTCTGTGCTGCCAAGTTTCAACCTGAAGACAGCATTCAAATCCATGTCACAGAGAGCAAAGAGCCCCTTTCCCCACGCTTCTCTCCAGGGCTTCAACCTCAACCTCCTTCAAGATTTAACTTTCTTCCTTTGGCTCTGAGAGACATGGAGATACATGTTTGTATCAGGAAAGAGCATGACTCTGCCTTGGGAGCTGAAGATTCCAAAGGAGGTGAAAATCAATACTGCCAGGCAATGCTGGGGCGGTGTGGGGTAGTCATATGGGACAAGAGGCCTGCCTGCCCACTGTGACAAGAAAACTGACATCAGTCATGGCGCTAGGCTTAGTTACTCACAGTTACCTTCCCCAGAGGAGAAAGAGTCTTCAAGAAAATAGCATGGCTTGGAGACTAGATGGCAAAGTCAGGGAGGATGTCCAGCTACCAAATTCTTGGGTGGGACTTTCCGACAGCAGACACAGATAATTTTCATCATATTATGGTCCATTTTCTACGCTGGGAGGGCTTACATGTGGGGACTGCTGGTGATTAGGCAGGTGTTCCTTTGCCAACTGCTTTAGTCAGGGTTACCATTGCTGCAATGAAACAGAACGGCCCAAAGCAGCTCGGGAGGAAAGGGGTATTTGGCTTGCACTTCCATGTAATAGTCCATCTCTGAAGGGAGTCAGGGCAGGAACCTGGAGGCAGAACAGAAGCCATGCAGGCATCCTGCCTATGGGCTGGTTTATAGTTTGCTTGGCCTGCTTTCTTCTAGAACCCAGGACCACAAGCCCAGGGATAGCACCACCCACAATGCACTGGGCCCTCCTGCGTTGATCACTGATTAGAATAACGCCCTATAGGTTTTCCTATGGAGGCACTTTCTCAAATGAGACTCTGCCCTCGCCGGTGACTCTAGCTTGTGTCAAGTTGACAGAAAGCTGTTCAGCACACCAATTTTGAAAGGCAATGGGAAAGCAGAGTGTGTTAAAAGGAGAAAAATGGAAAACTTAATTTATAGCATGGATCTGTCTTCTGAATCCTGGCCTAAATCCCTTCCAGGTTCCCAACGCAGCCCTGCTCTTTGGGGGGCCTATCTGGTGTTCTCTACAAACCATAAGGTGCATTTTTGAAACCCCCAGTTAAGCCCCTGAGTGCTGGACCAATAGCCAACATCCAACCCTTTGCATAGAATAAGTCTTTTTATCCGTCTTTGAAGTATCCGGGCTTCCCAGGCATTTCACGAACCTTCTCCGGTGCACTACCCTGCCGAGCAACGGGAGCAGTTTGCCTTCAGTATGTGTTTGTGTAAAGAATATGCCGGGGTCATATGAATCTTGTGAAGATAAATATTGTTTTGTGTATTTGGAAAGAATATGGCCTCGAAAGCTGTTTAGCGAGGCATTTCATGTTAAGGGAATGTCCCAACAAGGAAACAGAGTTAAACTTAGCACGGTGGACTGCTTAGTCATGTCACTCAAGGCTAGAAATGAAACCGACGTCTCTCATCGCAGCTTCTGGCAGCACTGCCAAGCAGATGCTCAGAGAGTCTGTCTTTGAGAGGACAGAGGCTTCTCCCGCCATGGCATCGGAAACCGCCCACCAAACCCAGGTGCGCACAATGGATCGGGGTCACTCCTGGCTGACCAGGTCCGGTAATGCGACTCTTTCAGAGAGTAACTCCCCCGTCTGGCCTTTTCCTTCACCTTTCTCTTGCACATGGGATTCTTCCTCTTCTCTCTTCTTTCTTTCTTTTGGTATTTCCATCTGTGTGAGAGCGTGTGCACGCATTTGTGCATACATACTGAGGCCGGAGGTTGCTATTGGAAACCATCCACCATTGCTCTCACGCCTTGCTCATTGAAGTAGGATCTTTCAACCAAGTCTACAGCTCACTATGGCTCATTTTGCTTGCCACCTTGCTCTGGGGAGCCTCTGTCTCAGCTTTCCAGGACGGTGACTATGAATAGGGCTAACATACCCACTCAGCATGGATGTAGCTTCTGGGATCTGAACTCTGGTCCCCATGCTTGCCTGATGAATCATCTCCTTGGACCATTTGAGTTCCTTCATCAAATACATGTGGTCTTGAAAGTCACTTAAATTTAGTCAAAATCAGTTTTTTACTCTGAAACACATCACCTTCCTCAGACCCCTCTTGGGAAGCAAATAGTTCACTTGTTATTCTCCCTTGCCGTGTTATTGCATGGGCAATACTGGGAGCCTCTAACATTTGTCCACTGAATATTGTGTGGTGGGCATTGCAAAGAGTCTTTGGCGGTGTCTTTAACACAGAGTCTCTTATTTGAAGAGTTGACTCCACAACATTCAATTATAAGCATGATGCCTGATACAAAAGAAATTCTCCATTTATGTTACCTGTTATTTTAATTTCCACATTTAACGTTAACAACCATTTCTGGGATCATTATGACTACATTTGTTCCCGTATTTCAACAAGTGAAGAGCCTGAGCCTGCTTGTCTGCTAAGTGAGGCAGTGTAATAGACGTAACACCGGAGGTGGGCTTCACAGGGCTGTGGCTTGTCCTTGCTACACACAGGCCATTCAGCAGCAGAGAATTCAAAGCTTATGCAGAGGCAGAGATAAGGGACCGCTTTCATAAAACACAGGCAAAATTAGCAAGTAGTCATCAATTAAAAATTTGTGTCTTATATCAAGAAAATCTGTGTGTGTTTGTGTGTGTGTGTGTGTGTGTGTGTGTGTGTGTGTGTGATTTATGCTGCAATGATTGGCATTGTGCTCACCAGGTCTTGCTTCAGGCTCCAGAGACCCAAGGAGAGCCTGGGAGTTCGGAAGACCCCGCTGTGCCCCACGAGGTGCTGCAATGATTGGCATTGTGCTCACCAGGTCTTGCTTCAGGCTCCAGAGACCCAAGGAGAGCCTGGGAGTTCGGAAGACCCCGCTGTGCCCCACGAGGTGCTGCAATGATTGGCATTGTGCTCACCAGGTCTTGCTTCAGGCTCCAGAGACCCAAGGAGAGCCTGGGAGTTCGGAAGACCCCGCTGTGCCCCACGAGGTGCTCAGAATGGAGAGCCTCTCCATATCACACACAAGAACTGACAAGGGCCCTACCAACCACGGTCTAGTTACCACTTTGGGGGTTTTGGCCCAAAGACTTCTAACTTCAAGTTCCATTATCTTATTCAGATAAAACAATAGAAAATGTCCAACTTCAACAAACTCAAGGTCAATTTAATTGCAGCAGACCCCTAGACTCACATTTTTGGAGGCTACAGGAAAATTGGAGACGTATTTGTGAAACCCACATCTCAGTGTTTGCTTTGCCGCGGGGTACTCTATTTCCCATGACCACATTGCAACAAATCCCTCTGTGGCTCTCGGCTTCCTTGTCTCAGGCAATGGGCAGCATGAACCAGATGACGGGAATTCTCAACCTGAACTTGATCCTACTGAGTTTTCACTGTGCTTTAGGTGTGCACTGTCAGACATAAACACTTTAATTTTACATAGAAAGAATAGGCCTTACTCTATTTCTTTGGTGTGGGGTACAAGTGTGTATATATGCATGTGGAGGCCAAAGCTGGCTGTCATTCTTCATGCGCTGCTGTGCTTTTGTTTGAATTTTAAATTGTGACTCAGAATAAATTTATATTTTATTAGTGTGAAGATGGACCATAAAGTCACGTGATCCTTTACAGTGGAACATAACTAAACATTAAATATTGATTTGGTTCTAGGCCACACCAGGAGAACTGTACATGGGTATTCATAAGACATTTAATGTGCAAAACCCTTTCAGATGTCAGCATCATGAGATGTAGTTACCAATCTACCCAAATGCTGTCATTTAAAAGGAGGCAAGTTCCAGGAACTGATGAATATGTGTGGACTCAGGAACTTACGAACTTTGTGGTTATGGGAAGTGGTACAAATGCCATCTGGAAATCAGCTGGGTATTTTCTATCAAGACGGCAGAGACAGAGACTTATCTACTAACTCAGTGATCCCATTGGCTGGTGTATGTCAATCCGAAATATGTACACCTATTCATCTGTTGACACAGGGAAGGATACTCAAAATAACATTTTCGTAAGACCTACACTCTAAATTTAAATTAATCCCAGGAACAGAAATAGTGCAGTTGTCTGTAACTAAAGGGAAAGCAAAGGTGCCGACTTTGGGTTCTTATTTGATTCTCCTGCGTGCCTATTTAAAGTAGATGTTATTGGAAGCGATGCTTGCAACAGAAATTTTTCATGTAGTGAATGGGACATTACGTTAAACTCACCAGGCTGTGAACAAACCATAAATGCTAGAATTTAGACTTCAGTCTCCCTGTGCAATGACAAATCTTTTCAAGTTCTTAGTGCAACTTTTAAAGGGTGTGATCTAAGTCCGTGTACCTATTCTACTCATATCTTGGACCCTCGTGTACTCAGAGATGTGACTGTGTGGGCTCTGGAAGAATGTTAGGTGTCAACTCTGTGCTGTTGTGTGGATGGCTGTGAGGATGCTCTCAGAAGCTCGTACACTAAATAACCTGGATATCTCATCTCTAGGTGTGTGCCCAAAGGAAATGAAACCAACATGGCAAAGAGATAGGGAAGTCCATATTTATGGTGGCGCAATTCTCAGACATTAAGATAAGTAATCAGCCTAAGTGAGCATCAATAGATTAACAAAGATCTCTCTCTCTCTCTCTCTCCCTCTCCCTCTCCCTCTCTCCCTCTCCCTCTACCTCTACCTCTCTTTCTCCCCCCTCTCTCCCCCCTCTCTCTCCCCTTTCTCTCTCCTCTCTCTCTCTCTCTCTCTTCCCCCTCTCCCCCCCTCCTTCTCCCCTCTCTCTCCCCCCTCCTCNCCCCCTTTCTCTCTCTCTCTCTCTCTCTCTCTCTCTCTCTCTCTCTCTCTCTCTCTCACACACACACACACACACACACACTGGAGTATTATGCAGCCATGGGGCGAATGAAATCCTGTCAATCATACACGGAAAGGACTGGAGGGCATCATGTTATGTGAAAGAAGTCAGTTGCGAAAGCACAAGTAGTATACGTTGTCTCTCACACATGTGAAACCTAAGAAGTGTCAGCCTGAGTTCAGGGTAGTGGTTCACTGACGTTGAGAACAATGTGGGAAAAAAAGGTGGATGTGTGAAGCTTGGATTTAACTAGTATGTTTGCTAGGAATCTATTGAAATGCCACACTGAATTACATTAGTGTCTACAATTAATACATGCTACTCAAAATTATATAAATTACTTTTAAGACTTAAAAACCATGTGAAATGCATATTTTTTACCTTCTATAAGTCATGTTCTCTTAAGGAATATATTTTATACTCACATGCTATCTAAAAGCAACATATGTGACTGGCTGATATTCAGCTACAGACATGGATGTGTCTGTTCCAGGTAGCCATTCTGATGCTTCCAGCTTCTCCTGTGTTCAATGTGGCCACCCTGGTTCTTACTCTGGGTCCCCAGATCCTAGTGATGCAGATATCAAAGCCTCAATGTGTGGGGCATCAGGTTACCTAAGTCCCAAATTGAGAGTGTGTTCTGATCGGCTAGGCAGCTATAATGTATGACATGTTCTAAAGAATCATGCTTATTATAAACATACACAAAATCATGATTTCAGTGGGTTAAATAAAAGGAACAAAGAAGAATTCTCATGTTTTCTGACACTAAGAAGAACTTAGAGACTCCTAGTTGAGGACACCCGATACTTCCAAGTCCAATCTACTCATAACCTTTTTTTTTTTTAAAAAAAAAAAGTTTGCCAGCTTTTAAGTCAATTCTCTTCCTTCTGAACTTTCTATTCTTAAAGTTAATGCCACAATACCTAGAGAGATTTCCATAGCTGCATTATCCCTACACCTCGAAGGGCTGAAGGCTTTCCCAGTCTAAGCAAACATCCTCTGGGCAACCATGAAGAGGTATATTGAACGACGTTTACTTGGATCAAGAGAGGTGGGGTATATCAGTTCATATGGATTAATTTTAAATCTTAGGATCCCAGAAACCTTGAACAGGGTCTGTGATTTCTGAGTGGGGGACCAAGGGGAAATCTTTCTCCAAATGTTTTTGATGCAAAGCTTCTCTTCCAGAAACATTATTCCTAGTCTCACTCAGGGTAGTGTTTCATGACACAGGAGGTTGGTAAACACTGACCATCAGAACCAAGTCCAAGATCCACTTCTTTGGTATCCTCTCTTCCTTTGGATCCTTGCACCATCCCTTGAATTAGATTAGGAGTTCTCTGAGCATCTCCAGGGGAATCTATATTAGTCCCCAGGACCCTCATCAAATGGTCCACAAGTCAAATCAATTGTTTTCTTAATCATGTTGGCATGGGCTTCTCTTTTTCCATTCTTATTTTCTCATAGACAGTTTTCTAGAGACTATGTGATGTTTAATTATTAAACACTCAATGCTGTAGTAGATATAATAATATTGCTATCTTTTATTAAGCCACCATAAAGATATTTAGACGTGATAAAAAATAACTCATTTTGTTTTAGAAAATAGTTACTTTAAAAATGTCATCTATATAACCATGTAATGGATTCATTATTATGTTAATGTCTGAGAAATACTTTTCAAGAAAGTGTTCATTTCTTATAAGGTAAATATGTCTGAACATAACTCACATAGCAATTCAAGATACACTTTAAAGAATGAAACAAGCTCTTGAGACCAACAGTTTGAGGATTGCTACTCAGTCATGCCAAACAGTTTAGTTTACAATCTGTAAACTCTGACTGCCCTCCCAGGGCCTCACCTCTCACAGACTCCGACTGAACTCTTTGTACTTGCTGTCTACCCTACTAATTGAGAAAAGCCTAGCAGATGCTCCTTATGTGTGTGTCACTGCATCAGTGGCACCTACAATATTCTTGGGACATGTGCTAGCTGATTCTCTGTGACCTTTTCTCAACCTAGAATCATCTGAGAGGAAGGAACCGCAATGGAGAAATTCTCTCCATCAGTTCAATTTTAGGCAAGCTGATAGGCCATTGTCTTAATTTGTAATTTATGTAGGAGGACCCAGTGTTTTGTGGGTAGTGCCATCCCTGGTCTGGTGGTCTTGGGGGCTATAAGAAAGTGAGCTGAGCCAGACACGGGGGGACAAGCCTGTAAGCAGCTCTCCTCCATGGCTCCTGCATCTTCTCCTGCCTCCAGGTTTCTGTCCTGCTTGAATTCCTGCTCCCAATGACTTTGATGATCAACTGTGATGTGGAGGCATAAATGAAACAAACCCTTTCCTCCCCAAGTTGCTTTTGGTCTTGGTGTTTCATCACAGTAGAGTAAAGCTAACCTGGCATTTGGGTTTAGCCCTGATCACAGGTCAGAGCTGAGTTCCCCCTCTCTTCTGACTTATACTCACCTGTGTAACCTTTGGTTCTATCAGTATCAAGAGACTTATGCACCACAAGATATTTATGGAAATTTTTAGAAAGGTTTCATGGGACCTATCTTACTACTCATCTAGCTGCCTAGCCTTGGTCTTCAGGCTCTGAAGTGTCTGAGTGCTACAACACCGTGAAATGTGCATATACCTTTATACCCATTTCATAACATACAGGAAAACCCTTCACATCTTCAGTGTGATGAGGGCCTTGTCTGCCGAGGAGGTGTCTGTCAACACTAAAGTGTGTGTTGGGCCGACTGTGTCAGGAGGAAACTGTCTCTTTATGTCTCATGGTGGTTACTAATTCCTCCACTTCAGTATTCTGTCCCCTCTGCTCACACCCTGGCATCCATCTGGAAGCTCCAGGCTTTCCTGCTGTCAGAACTTTTGTGAACCTTGGTTCAGGCAGGATGGGCAGATGAGAAGATGCCTACCCTGATTTGGTCCTCTTTCTCAGGAGTCTCAGCGTGATGCAAAGGGGGATAGAAACCTGGGTTCATGTACCCCAGCTGTGCCATGTTCCAGAAACCACCCAGGGCTTTCTGATCTGCACTGTCTGGAGCACCCCCAGCTAGTTGAGACTTGAGCCTTTGGAATATGAGCCACCATTTTTATTCTTAGGACCCACTCTGCATTAATGGAGTGAGCCATACAGAGTCTATAGGGCAATCTCTTCCTGCCTTAGCCCATCTTTGTATGTATCATCCACTCCTCTGAGGTCTTCCTCCACTCACCAGGGCTTACAAAGCAGAATAAGCTTACAAAACTTGGATTTGCTTCATGGTCCAATGTTCTATTAAGTGAGCTCCTCAGCCTCACACTCTTTCTCTGACTCTATAAACTTCCTCATGTGGCTTATAGTTCTTGTTTATGAAGCCCTGCATGAAGAAGCATTAAATGATCGTGAGAGCTAGCCCTGACATTTCCTAGCTAAGCCATTTTAGTAACCACTCTGCTGATAATAACTCCTTTTCCTTGAGTTCTTATTATGTGTGGGGCAGTTTACAGACCTTCTTCAACATACTAAAACAACCTGGTAGTTTTCATTTTTGTTTTTTTAACTTGGAGCAAGTTTTCCACCTGGGATTTTTGGCCGTGTTTACAGACATTTTTAGATTGACGCTTAGGAGGGGGTGATGCTACTGTGTCTAATAGGTAAAGTCCAAGAATGCTGCAGACATTCCAGTGCTCCCAGGCGAGCTACCACAACAAAGAATTATCCAGCTTCGGATGTTTGTAACCCTGATGTCAAATGTCCTCCATTCCCAGAGCAGGTGTCAGCGATTCAAGAGAACCAGAGGTCTCAGAAAGTTTTAGTGAACTGGCCGAGGTGCAACCTGGTAATGAGTGATTGAAAATTTAAATCCTGGGCAATTGCAGGTCCAAAGTTATACTCCTATCACACCCAACACAGCCTACCGTCTCAAGTCTTTTCTAGACATACGCAATCCAACCTGGAATCCAGACTAGAGTCGGACTCAGGGAAGGGTGTCTAGATAGTCAAACAGGTGTGAGTCTGCTCTACAGGTCAAGCTGTCTCCTTTCCCCTGCCTCCTCTTCTTGACGATGTGTCTCCTTGGCTCTGTGGCCTCTCATTCATGCTAGCCATGTGTGTACGTAGGGAAAACATCTTGAACATGTTCTTTTCCAATACACCACCCTCCTGGCCTGCAGTTTGGCCATCATCATATTCGTTTCAGACTGTCTTTGTGTAGTTAGCATTGTTGGTCAATTAATCATTTCCTTTTCCTGGGTTTGAGTGTCCAGGGGCCAGTGCATTTGGGTTCATTGTGAAAATCCACATAATACATGTAGAAGCATAAATAATTGATATGTTGCTTATTCCCCGGCGGCCCCAACAGACCTATTCACAAATGCAACTCCTCTTAGACTTTATCCAGTCTAATTTTAAGGTCTAGGGGTGTAGTGTTTCAACCTGAATAAGAAGAAGGTAATAGGCAGACTCTTTTCCCTCTGAATGATGTGAAGTTCACTGGTCCAGAGAGGAAAGCTTTGGGACAAAACTAATCACAAACAGCACAAGTCTGGGTCCCTTCTCTCATGACTTTCAAGTGGGGAAGAGGTGCCAAATTTTGTAAAATTAACATTTATTCTTGAAAATGCTAATAATAATAAAAAAAACTCTATTAAAAGGGAGCATCAATCCTGCTGTGAATTTAACACATCACAGCCTCAGGCCTGCTTCTGTTAATTTGCCTCCATTTGTTTATTTTCCCCTCTCACTGTCTTTCATGCAAAGGTGAGGAAATCAATAAATGCACTTAACACAGCTCCTCCTTCCCACTGTAAGTGAAAGCTAACACATGGGAAGTCTGACTCCTAGAATAAGGGCAGAGAGCTCCTAGTATCTGGGCTTCCCACTGACTTTTGAGATGATCTGGTAACTGTTCATGTGATCTTAATGTCATTTTCTTCCTCTATCAATTACACAACCGACAATTATTTAGATTCCACTATACGAGCTACAGTGACCCTGACCTCTCTCCCTCTCGTGCCTATCAGGGTTGATTTCTTACACTGTATGTTTAAACCTCCAGTCTAGAAAGCCTTCAACAGTCATTTCTTGCAGGGAAGTTCTGTCTGTATGAGGATCTATTGAGTGTGCAAGACTATGAAATGCTAACCTCTTGATTCCAGCCAGAGTGGAATATCTGGGAACGACATACCCTGTGATCTCATGGAACCAAAGGACTGAACAAAATGCATCAGATAATTGCCAGACAGTGGACATCAGACAGTGGAAACCACTAATCCCTGAACAAATGAAGAGGGTTCTTTTGATGTCCATTTATGACCTTTACAGTCACAGCACAGGGACACAGTGAGGGGACCTGGGGAAGAGGATGGGACCACACTTTGACGTTATAGCAACAATAAGATAGATTTCACAGGTCAGAATAGCCAAAGGAAGCCCTCACAGACGGTGTTGATGCATCCTAGGCTATGAATCAGATACCCTGGAAGAAAACCACCCAAAGGAAGGGAGGAATGCCTCCAAAGGATTAAAAAGCCACAAGCAGAGCTTATGACGGGATGGGTTTGTTCTCTCATTAGCTAGAGTGAAAAGTAGACAAAAAATAGGTAAAATAGGACAATAAATTTTGTCTTCCTTGTAAGATAAAATTAGCAGCAGACACAGGTTCGTTTAGTATTGAGGAACAAAGTTGTAAAGTGCATTTAGGAAAAATTAAATTGCCTGGGCAGTGGTGGTGCATGCCTTTAATCTCAGCACTTGGGAGGCAGAGGCAGGTGGATCTCTTTGGGTTTGAGGCCAGCCTGGTCTACCGAGTGAGTTCCAGGACAGCCTGGATTGTTTCACAGAGAAACCCTGTCACAAGCAAACAAACAAAAAAAAAAAGAGAAAAGCTTAGATTGTTCCCAAAGAATCTGACTGCATCTCTCAATAAAGTTTTAAAATATTTAAAAGAATAGCAAAACATCTAGTCCCTGTGCTGATACAACTCACAAGTAGTAGCAGCCAAACAAATGAAAACAATCCAGAAAAGCAATGATCGGGAATGTAAAGAAACAGGGAGCCAGAACTGGAAAATCACACCCATGATAGAACTTGCAAGAGAGACCTACAGTGCAGTTGTATCTGTAGCCAATACATTCAAGAAGGTAAAAGAAGGGTGGGGTCTGTAAGTTCTGTGATAGAACACATTACATCCTGTGCTCAATTCCTGTACAATCTATAATACTTAAAAAAAAAACAGCAGGTAGAAGAAGTGTGAACATGTCAAAAAGTCAAAGAGAAGTAGTGAAAAACTCAAATCAAACTTTAAAGACACAAATGAAACAACATTCATGATTAAAATGATTTCTGTAGTTGGTGGAAAGAGAGGAAAACGAGTCACAGCAGAAGAAAAGCTTAGCAGCTTGGAGCTCAAAACAAAACCAGGCAAACAAAGCCGAGTACCAAGTCTGTAGAATGATGTCAAGTGACAGAGTGCACACGTGACTGGTGTCCTTTAAAGGGAACAAAGCAGAACCAACTGTTTCTTTTTTTCTATCCCAACTGTGATGAAAAATCAGAGAACAGATAGAGCTCAATGAACATAGAACAGATCTGAGTTCAATGAACCCCAAATTAATTAACTTGAAATACACTACACTAAGCTGAATCCTAGTCAATTTGCTAAACCCAATGATCAAGAGATCAACTCAGAAAGCAGTGGTAGACACGCAACGGTTTCTTATTTCAACACTCTGACCAGCTAAGAGTGTCTGCAAAGGAAGCTTCTCTGACCAAGGCTGAGAGCATGCGCCCCTGATAGAGAAATCTGTCATTCCTTCCAAGGCCCAGGGAACCTCACAGAAGAGGAGGTAGCAGGACTGTGAGAGACTGTGGATGAGGAGGAGAACTGTGACACACAACAGCATCTTCTGGACTTGAGGTGGCCATTGAAATCGTGAATATGTGGTGTCTTTTGTCACTTATTCAAGACACAAAAGGAAGAGGATTTTCGCTAGGAGGAAAACGGTTGTCAGAGAAGTGGGAGGAGGAGCAGGGAGTGAATGTGTTTACATTACAATGTATACAGGTATGCAACAGTCAACACCAAGAAAAGCAATATTAAAAAGAAGTGGTGGGGGCCGTTATATCAGGAAGAGCATAAGCATAGATGGTTTCAGATAGGAGTGGACACCTCTAAGGAACTCAAAGAAGGGATGCTAGCTCAGAATCCTAAACACAGGATAGCATTTTCTGTTCATAGTGAGTCAAAAAAAAAATTTTTTTTCTGGCAAAAGAAAGGTAAATAATTTGCTACCGGAACTGAAGGAAACCTGGAAGTCAAAGGGAAAAGCGAATACTAGAGGGGAGATCTGCTTCTCCACAAAGCAGTGGAGAGCTGGCCATTCTAAACCCCTTGTGGTAGTTCACATGCGAATGACCCCATAGGCTGATATATTCGAAAGCTTCATTCCCCAGTTGGTGGACTGTGTGGAAAGGATTGGGAGGTGTGGACTTGCTGAAGAAGATATGTCACTCGGGGTGAGTTTTGAGGCTTCTGAGCCCAGGCCATTTCATTTGGCTTTCTCTCTGCCTCTCCAATGTAGTCTCACCATGTAAGCTCTCAGCTACCCCAGCTACCTGTCTGCCTGCTGCCATAAACCCCACCACGATGGCCATGGACTTTAGTCCTCTGAAAATCAAATGCTCTCTTCTATAAGTTGCCTTACTCATAGGGTTTTGCCACAGCAATAGCAAATTAACCAAGGCACCCCTAGGGAACACTGTGACATAATGAGTACGTTATACTGGATGAAATGCAATGTGACTTGAAGGGTTGGGGCAGAGGTCCATTCTAGGGCCAGTCCTGGTGCCACATGCCTTAAGTCCCAGCATGTGGGAGGTAGAGGGAGTAAGATCTCTGTGCGTTTGAGGTCAGCCTGCTCTACATAGTGAGTTCTAGGCTAACCACAGTTAAAAAGCCAGATGCTGTCAATGTGTGTTGTGTGTATGTTTTATAAATTTATATGTATATAAATTTCAAAGCATACACCAAGATAATGAAACAAAGAGTCATTGTTAATGGACCGATAAAACTCAATCACAAAGCGTTCAATTAGTTCAAGAAAAAAAAGACAAGAAAAACAGATTAAGTACAGATTCAACAGAATCCAGCTCATTTCTAACGACATCAATAATCACACCAAATGATTAAGTGTCAATACAAAGATGGAGGTGACTTGACCGGCCGGGATCCAATTGTACATTGCTAGCAATAAATCAGCTTCAAATTGTAAAACACAACTAAGGAATCAGAGAGACCGCAGAAACATAGCATGCTAATAGTCTGAAAGTAAAGACATAGTAATTGTGTAATTATGTATTAACACCCATAGAAGTAAATTTACAGTCAGCAAGATGGCTCAGTGGGTAGAGACACCTTTGGCCAGGTCTAATGACCTGAGTTTGATTTTTTTTGTGAGAATGGCTCCTACAGGATCATTTGCTGGAATACTCTGTCCCACATTGGTGGAACTGTTTGGGAAACATTGGGAAGTTGTAATCTACCCTGTGGGTGTTAGGAATCAAATCTGGAAGTCAAGAGTCCAATCAGTGCTCTTAACCACCAAGCCATTCCTCCATCCCTGACAGCCATTTTGAATATATTGGTTACATACAACCAAAGAACAAGAGAAAGGAAATGGTGAATATAGAAAGAAGGCCATTAGTCAACCAACTTGAGCTCACTTACATTTACTGATATACTCCATAGCAATGCTGTAATCCACTTCTCATTTTAAATTGTATTGACTTTTATTGTGGTGTGTTTGTATACATGTATGATGTAAGTGTTTCAGTGTGGGTACTCATGTTACAGCAGGCATATATTGATCACAGGCCACTTTTTGGAGTCAGTGCTCTCCTTCTAGAGTGGAAAGGAAGAAATCAAACTTTTGCTATTTACAGATGATATAATAGTAACATAAGTGACTCCAAAAATTTGACAAGGGAACTCCTACAGCTGATAAACGCCTTCAGTAATATGACAGGATACAAGATCGGCTCAAAAAATCAGTATCTCTCCTATATGCAAAGGATACAGAGGCTGAGAAAGAAATCAGAGAAACATCACCATCTACAAAAATGATATAAGATATCTTGGGGTAGCACTAACCAAAGAAGTGAAATACCTGTACAACAAGAACTTTAAGTCTTTGAATAAAGAAATTGTGGAAAATACCAGAAAATGGGAAGCTCTCTCATGCTCTAGGATAGGTAGGCTCAACATATTAAAAATGGCAATCTTAGCAAAAGCAATCTACAGATTCAATGCAATCTCCATCAAAATCCCAGCACGATTCTTCACAGACCTCAAAAGAAAAAATACTCTACTATATACGGGAAAACAAACAAACAAAAACCCAGGATAGCCAAAACAATCCTCTACAATAAAGGAACTTCCAGAGGCATCACCCTCCTTGACATCAAGGTCTATTATATAGCTACAGTAGTAAAAACAGCTTGGTACTGGCGTAAAAACAGACAGATGGACCAATTGAATTGACGACCCTGGTATTGATCCACATACCCGTGAACTCCTGATTTTTGATAAAAAAACTAAAATCATACAATGAAAGAAAGCATCTTCAATAAATGGTGCTAGCATAACTGATGTCAACAAGTAAAAGAACGAAAATAGATCCATATCTATCCCCCTGCACAAAACTTAAGTCCAAATGGTTCAAAGATCTCAATATAAATCCAGCTACACTAAACCTCACTGAGGAGAAAGTGGGAAGTAGCCTTGAATGCATGGACACAGGGGATCACTTCCTAAATATAACCCCAGTAGCACAGACAGTGAGAGCAAAAATTAATAAATGGAACCTTTTGAAACTGAGAAGCTTCTGTAAAGCAAAGGACACAGTCACTAAGACAAACTGAATGGGAAAAGATCTTTACTAACCTCTATCAGAGAGAGGACTGATCTCTAAAATATATAAAGAACTCAAGAAAGTATACATCAAATTATCAAATAATACAAACAAAAATGGTGTACAAATCTAAAAAGAGAATTCTCAACAGAAGAATTGCAAATGACTGAAAGACACTTAAGGAATTGGTCAACATTCTTAGCCATCAGGAAAATGAAAATCAAAATGACTCTGAGATACCATCTTACACCTGTCAGAATGGATAAAATAAAAATCACCAATGAGAGCTTAAGCAGGAGAGGATGTGGAGTTAGGGGAACACTCCTCCATTGCTGGTGGGAATGCAAACTTGTACAGCGACTTTGAAAATCAGTGTGGCACTTTGTCAGAAAATTGGGAATCAATCTACCTCACAACCCATCAATACCACTCTTGGGCATATACCCAAAAAATGCTCAATCATACTACAAGGGCATTTGTTCAACTGTGTTCATGGCAGCACTATTCCTAATAGCCAGAACTTGGAAACAACCTAGATGCCCCTCCATGTCAGAATGGATAAAGAAAATTAGGTACATTTACACAATGGAGTACTACGCAGCAATAAAAAGCAATGACTTTTGAAATTTATATGTAAATGGATAGAACTAGAAAAAAAAACATCCTGATGGCCAGGTGGTGGTGGCGCACACCTTTAATCCCAACACTCGGGAGGCAGAGGCAGGCAGATCTCTGTGAGTTCGAGGCGAGCCTGGTCTACAAGAGCTAGTTCCAGGACAGGAACCAAAAGCTATGGAGAAACCCTGTCTCGAAAAATCAAAAAAAATTAATAAATAAATAAAAAATAAACCATCCTGAGTGAAGTAACCCAGATAGATAAACATGGTATGTACTCACACATAAGTGGATATTAGACATAAAACAAAGGATAACCAGCCTATAATCCATGATCCCAGTGAAGCCAGGTAACAAGGACAACACTGAAAGAAATATACATGGATCACCCTGGGAAGGGGCATAGATAAGATCTCCTGAGAAAATTGGAGGGGGAGAAGGGAGGATGGAAGGGGAAGGAGAAGGGAGACGGAGAGGGAAAAGAAGACCATGAGGGAATGGGACGCTCAAGAAGGGGGAAGGACAGTGAGGGAGAGAAAGGAAAGAGATACCTTGATTAAAGGAACCATTAAAAGGATATGGAGAAACATGGCGCTTGCAGAATTCCCAGGAATCCACAAGGATGACCCCAGCTACGAATCTAAGCAACAGTGGAGAGGACGCCTAAACTGGCCTTCCCCTATAATCAGACTGATGACTACCTTGATTGTCAGCAAAGAACCTTCAACCAGCACCTGATAAAAGCAGATATATATCTGCAGCAAAGCACTTGGCCAAGCTACTTGAGACCAGATCAAGAGAGGGAGGATATATATGAGCAAAGGGGTCAAGACCATGAAAATGATACCCACAGAAACAGCTGACCTGAGCTAGTGAGAGCTCACTGTCTCTGGACTGATAGCAGGGGACCTGCACAGGACAGAACTCGGCCCTCTGAATGTGGATGGCAGTTGTGAGGCTTGGGCAGTCTGTTGGGGCCACTGGCAGTGGGACCAGGATGTATCCCTAGTGCTGGAATTGGAATCTAGGAGTACTTTCTTTTTGGAGGGATAACTTGCTTAGCCTCACATAGGGAGAAGGGCCTTGGTCCTACCTCGAAGTGAAGTGTCAGACTTTGTTGACTCCCCATGGGAAGCCTTGCCCTTTCTGAGGAGTGGATGGAGGTAGAGTGGATGGAAAGTGGACTAGGAGGAGGGGAGGGATGGGAATGGGGATAGCTATGTATATTGAGAAAAGATTGTATTTTAAAAATTCTTAATAAAAAAAGAGAGATCTTTTCTGATGCTCAGATGAGCACCTCTCACAGCCTCCTCCTCTCCTGATCTGATTCCCGTATCACAGTTGAAGCTCACATCTAGGCACTAGGGCTCTGCAGAGATCTAAGGAATTTAAAGGTAATGGCCACTGGGCACAGCACCTCACACCTGCAACCCCAGTGCTCAGGAGGTCGAGGCAGAAGGAAGGCACGAAGTTTGAGGCCAGTTACTACAGATTAAGGTATTGTCTCAAAATATTATGACCAAAAAAACTGAGCCATCAGTCAATTCTGCATTTGTATGCTATTCTGTTTTGTTATGGAATTATATGCCCACAATTGTTCATTTTTGATTTTTGAAACACTTCCTTTCCCTATGGTCACCACTGATAATACCGTGTTTGTTTTACCCAGCCCATTAAAGACTATTTAAACCGTTCCCTTGCTGTTGTCCCTCTTTTCCAGGATCCTGAGTATGGGCAAGCCTTGGGCTCAGTCTTAGTCCGCGTTCTTTCCTTTGTATTTCTCTCTGGTTGGCATTTGCATATAGTTTAAAATACCAGTAAAATTCCATCTGCCTGCTCAGCTTCTCTGCGTGGCTCTTAGCAGCCATGTGGCACATCATGACTGAGACAGGCATGTGTCATATCACGACTGAGACAGACTCTTCACACCTCCGAGCACATGAAACAGATTTCCTGGGCCCTGCCCTTCTGAGGAATGTTCTAGTTCCCCTTTTAGTTGCACAGGCAGAAAAATCACTCTCAATTGCCTCCTCAGGTCTAATTAGTCATCATTAGTAACTTCTGCTGGCTCATATCCCTCCCCCCAAAATCCAAATGCCAACCCCATGTCATTTTTGTTTAAGGGTCCGCACTGGGATGTGACATTGGTTTATTAACTGTTGTTTCCCCTCATCCTCTGCAGGCTTCTCCCATCAGCATGATGCTCTACACGGCCCCACATGTCTACATCTGTTTCTATCTACAACCTCATCACCACATACTCTCTTCCCCCCACTCACTTCAGCCTTCAAAAATATCCCAAATGTCTTGCTATTTCAGGGCTTCCAGTCTTGCATGGTGTACTCGGATGGTTTTCCTCCAAGGTGTTTCAGAAGCTAACTCCTCACTCTGGAGGTCTCGAATGCACTGTTCCCAGGAAAGCCGTCCCAAGAAATGGCTTGCTTTTCCGTCATCCGTCATCACCCCAAACATGCTCTGCGTCTTAGCGCTGCCGAGACAGCAGGACTTTGCAGTGATGTGTCTGCTCGCTGCCACTCTCTTCGAAGCAGACCCTCTCAGGCTGTGGACGGCCTTGCGACTTTGCTGCCTTGGAGCTCAGAAAAAGCACCTTGTTCGCAGCAGTCAAATATCTGTTAACTGCCTGCCTGGGTTCTCCTTACTGGGATTGTTTGTCTGAGCAGATTTCATTGGCTTCTGATTGGATATCACAGGTTTGGAAATGTTTTCTCATGCCAATGCACACGCTTTTGCAAAGCTGACTTGAGCAACAAAATCCCAATTAAGGCAAAGAGTCTTGCTAGAGGCATCAATGCAGTGGTTCAGTGTGAAATATAGAGGCTCTATTTCCAAACTGCCAAGCCCATTGAGGTCCTCAAAGGTCTCCTTGAGTGACTCTAACACGCTCTAGAGCAAGGAAAGGGTCAAAGGAACAGCTCTGACTACATCATTTGAGGAGGCCAATGACTGTTTTCACTAAATCCTCAATTCTTTTAGAAATTGAAGCATGTTTGTAACATTTGTGTGATGGACCAGGCTTTCACAGTATCTTCCAGTTAACGTTACGTTTAGCATCTAGATTCATGGGACCAGGGAGATGGCTGAATAAGTAATGTGCTTGCTTAGTGAGCACATGGGCTGCAGTGTGTATCCTCAGAACCCACGTGAAACCAGATGGACTAGTGAACACTCATAACCTCAGCTTTTCTACAGTCAGATGGGAAACTAAGGCTGGATGATCTCTGGAAGCTTGAAGAAGACTATCATAGACCACACAGCGATGAACAAGAGAGTGTTTCAAACAAGGCAGGAGGCAAGGAATGTCACTTGAAGTTATTTTCTCCCTGCGACACACTTTTGTCCAAGATGACTGAAACAACCCCAAAGTGAAAGCAACCCAAGTGCCCATCAACACACAAATAAAGCCCCAAACTCTGGCACAAAGAATACAGTAGATTTAGAATATTAGTTATCAACAAATGCAGGGGATGTCTGCTGTAGCTAAGAAAAAAAAATAAACACAAAAAAGATAAGGTTGAAAGAAGCTAGACATAAACAGTTGACACACTGTGTATTCTCACATATATGTACACAACATTTAAAAAGCACTATAGTGAATGCAAATATTATCTGTAATTGCGATTGTGTATATCTGTGGGGGGGCCTGCATGCGTGTGTGTGTGTGTGTGTGTGTGCGCGCGCGCGCGCGCGCATGCGTGTGTCTGTGTGTGTGTGCGTGTGTCTGTCTGTCTGTGTGTGCTGGAGGTGAGGTCCCCTGTGAAGCTCAGATTGACCTTGAACTCAATCCGTCTTTTTGCACTCTCCGTGTGCTAGGATTCCACCATGCATAGGTAGTCAGAATGCTCTATTTGTGATGTCAGAGATTGGACCTAGGACCTTGTACATGTTAGGTAAGCACTTTCCCAGCGAGCTACAGCAAGCTACAGTCTTCTCACCTGGCTTTGGTTTTTAACATTACAGGAACAACACGGGCTGGGTAATACTTCAACTTCCATCGCCATATAAAATAGATGGCATCTCCCATTATATGCTGATGACTTAGGTAATGGGAAGGGGGACCAAGAATATGTATACTTTTGTTGGTGATTTAAATTTTATTTATTATTCAAGTTTCTCCATGTAGCACTGGGAAAAGAAAGGAAATTCAATTCCTTTTGAAGTTTTATTGCCAAATGGTGGACACCCAATCTGTGCACAAATAATTTAGACGCATTAAATATTAGGAGACGCATTAAATATTGGGCACCAGTTTTGCACCTATTTCAATTTTTCTGCAAAGTCTGGAAAGATGTTTCTCTTTCATCAGACAGGTCCTCTTTTGAGAAATAGCCTTGAACAGCCGTCCACGGTGTAGAGCATCAAATCCAAACTCCCTAACAAAACATCTGAGTCTCTTCATGCCTGGTCCCATGACTTCTGTTGCCTGAAATTACCTTTTGTTTTAGTCTTATGACCTTATCATCTCTTCTCTGAATGAAGCATGCTGTTTCCTGCAACCCTGTGACCCTGCAGGTAGATGCTGCCTCTCAAACACGCCCTTCTCTGCTGGGTCTGCCCAATCAACACTTCTGCATCTGTCGAGCACTGTTCTTTGAACAACTCATTCATCTCCTTGCTTCCTTCCTCTAGAGAGCTGGTCAGCTACTCCACTGTGGGCCGCAGCACACGCTTCGCAATGCTGTATGCAATTAGCTACTGGCACCATGTCTCTTGTTCAACAGTGAGATGTTCTTGAGGGCCCGAGCTAGCGCTGCAGGAAATGCTAACACTGCCCTGCCCAGTTCCATCTCTACAGGTCACTGTCACCATGGAACACCACTGTGTGTCCTGGTCATGGATGTGGAAGCGATAAGAGAGAGAGGCAAACATCCACACTGTGAACGGGGCCATGGGGACTGTGTCACAGCATGCAATGGTCCCTGTGCCAGGCACTGCGCTAGGAACATGGAGCTGAATTAAACAGAGTTCATCTTCTACTCTTTAAGGCTGCCTGTCATATATAACGAAGTGAGAGAGATACTTTACTATGATGTCTCTGTTCACCAAACAAAAACCAACTTGGGAGACAGGACCAATTGTGACCCGGTTTTAAACATGAGACTATGAGTCAAATGGTTTTGCCAAGCTTTCCTATCCTGTGACAGCTTGAGAATTGGAACCGAGTTACGAGGTAAAGAACATTCTTCAAATAATTCAATCTATTATTTATGAAGCACCTGCTACTGCCCAGAAAGTGTGCTGAATTCTGTATATATTATCGCTAATTTTCTATAAGCATGATAACTGTGATTATCACCACTCTTATGGAGAGATTCTGTGGCTCAGAGAAACAAAATCATTCTTGTAACCATGCACAGCAAATAAAACGCGGAAGCACAGGCTGGCAAGGCAGCTCAGTCTGCAAAGTTTCAGCCATTCATGTATGGAACATCAGACTTCCGACGCGGGAATCTGTGCAAAAAGCTCACCATGGGGCTGCTAATATGGTTCATTGGCAGAGGGGGGGAGCATTTGCTAGAGTTAGGTAGATCCCGGGAGTCCTCAAAAATCCTTAGGTCTTGGCTCATATCTGAAATTCTAGCCATTGCCAACTCCATGGCAAGATGGAAGATAGAGACAGAAACTTCCTGGATGGCTAGAGTGTAACTAACCAGGAGCACACAGATCATAAACAGTGAGACCCTACTTCCCGGGGTAGAAGGAAAGACCTGACTCTTGAAAGGTACTCTCTGTGTTTCTCTGTCTCTGTCTCTTCCTGTGTTTGTCTCGGTGTCTGCTTCTGTCTCTCTCTCAGCCTTTCTCTCTCTTCATGCATACACATAACAGTAAGAAATACATAGTACACACTAGTTCAGCCTAATCAGTGAGCTCCGGGTTCTAGCTTTTCTCATAAAAGAAGGGGTGTTGCCCCCGAGTGACAGTACTCACTGTTGCTCCATGGCCTTTGCATGTTTGCACACTCATACAGACTAGTGCCCTCCTGATACGGATCCAACCAATACCAGGGCCTTGCAAAGAATTCTATTCTATAGTCAACCAATCCCACTGCAGTAATGCAAGCGTTTCTCGAAGTCCACAGAGAGGTCCCCTAGGTGATTCGATGCTTAGGTGGTTTCTGCAGGATTATAAATTAATGTAGGAATAGCTCATTCTACTGAAATGGCAGACAAACAAGTCCCAGAAATTTCTGCACTAATGGAGAGAGGAGATGTCACTCAACACTTCCTTCAATCAAGGATGAAAGAAGTAGTCCTCTCCTCTCCCGGTCCTGACTTTGCACCTTTATCAAGCAATGCAGTCTGTGGGCCTTTTTAACTACACCTGAAACCATGTCTTGGACACTCTCAGAATAGTGAGTGCCCCAAATGGTGAAGACTCAAAACCAGCGTGGAAGTTTAAGGCAGAATGAATGATTCAGTACATGGATGAGAGGGCTCTTCCAGTCCCAGGCGTTTCTCACATGGAATTAGCAAGAACAAAAACTTCAAGAAAGAGCTATCATTTTTTTCCAAGCATTTCTATGTAGAAATAACTAAGAGAGAAGTTTCTTCTGGGTTGGTATGAGGGAAGCGGTTGTACCTTATGGGGAAGGGCTTTGAGAAAATCATGAAAGTTACTCCAGTAATGGTGCTGTAGCCACTTGGTGGGGATGTTGTAGAGAAAATTCAAGAATTGTTCAGACCTTTAAAATTCGTGCCATCTCGGGCTCCTCTCATCCAAGCATGGCACTGAATCCAAATGCACAATGCTGAAGCCATCTTTACCGCGGTCATTATCGTGCCCTCTAGTCATCAGGGAAGATGGATGCTGTCTTTGCTGCCTAGATGCGAACATCTATTCGCGAATAGAATGCAATCATGCATGCTACCGAATGGATGAGCCACCAGGGCATAGCAGATCAGAGTCCCTTGTGGGAGAAGGTGAGTCACACGCTGCAATCACGGCTGCTGCTGTCACGGTCCCTTGGGTCCCCTGTTACCTGGCATTGAAATAGGCTGAAAATGTTGCCTCTGTGGGGTGATAAAATACTCCCATGGTATGCACACAGATCTGTTTCCCAAAGTAGATAAATCACTTATCCGTTTCTTCTCCTCTATTTTCTAGCAACTGGGTAAGAAGCCTGCCTATCAAATGTACGTTTAAATTCCACTGTGTCTTAGTAGTGTTACATGAAGAGAAAATGCATGCACAGTCCTATGCCCAGGGTCAAAAGAGGCTCAAAAATTTGCCTGATTTGAAGGTAGCTGAAAAACCAGGGCTGCCAAACACAATGCTTTCCGTCAAGAGCTTAAGGCTCTCAATTCCCAGCAAATTCTGGTTCTCTCTGACAGCATACTGTCCCGAACACAAATGGCTTTAGGTATTGAAGGGAAAATTGTTGCCAAAAATCTAGGTTCTAACAAATAACTCCAACAACTTTTGCTTCCCTCTTGGGGGCTCTGTATGCCCAGGCAGCGATTTGAATGTTAAATCTAGGTCACAAAGAACTTTGCCGGAAGATTTCCCAGTCATGGAAAGGCGGAGGTTGTTTTGAAAATGTTTGTACTGGAAGTGTTTCACGGAGGTATTACAGACTACATTTGAAAATGCGTTTCCTGGGCACTTTCTCTGTGCCAAGTGTGCTACAGGACACGGCAGTGGGGTGGACCAAGACAGGTTACTTTTCTTAAACAGCTCGTATTTCAGTGGTGGAGAAGGAAGACTTATGGTGTGCAATGCGTTGCTCTGCGTGTTATAAGAGGAGTATTTAAAAAGGGAGGATGGGAAGTATGATATAAAGGAAGGTGCTAAGATTCCATTTAACGCGTCCTCCAAACGTATGTGTGTGTGTGCGTGTGTGTGTGCGTGTGTGTGTGTGCGTGTGTGTGCGTGTGTGTGTGTGTGTGTGTGTGTGTGTTGAAGGCTTGCTCTTGGCTGATGGTGCTGCCTGATACTGTAAAAGCGCTAAGGGGTGGATGCTATTAGAAGGAAGTTGGACCACTGGGAGTCCATTTTGCAGGGGACATTGAGACCCAGCCTAGTTACCACACCCTCAGCTTCCTGGCTGCCTGCCATGTGGTGAGCTGCCCCCTTGGCTACATATCCAACCCCAGTACAGTCTGTCGTCACAGGACCAAAGAAATGGGCCACGTGACTCTAGATGGTAGCCTCAGAAACCATGCGTGAAAATAAATATTTCTTCTCTTTTCCATGGATCATCTCAGGGCATTTGTTACAGTGCTCAAATGCTGCACAACCCAGCAGGAGGCACCGAAGGTCAGTCCCGTGGGTGGGCAGAAAGACAATGCTTCTAGGAGACTTCTGGAAAGAATGCCTCGTATGTGAATGGGCTGTGGATGTTTGCCTTCTCTCACATGCGTCCAAGAGGAGCCCAGAGAGATGGAGGAGTACTTGGAGAGCACCTGGAGGAAAGCATGAATGTGATTGGTGGGTAGCCACTGGGGATGGCAGGGTCACAGAGAGTAGAGGAAGTGTTGGTTCCTGCAAATGTGGTCATCCTCTGTCCATCAGGAGGTAAAAGAGAGCAGATTCAGAGAGGAAACGGACATGGTCAGATACCGGGATTAATAAATACATGCATCTGTCATATGTGACTAGATTAGGAGGGAGACAGGAGGCTGTCGGGAAGGGCAGTTTACAATGGCTAGATTCAACATAAATCTGAAAGGACGTAGTAGTGGCAAGTCGATTAGAGAAGCAGCATTCTCACCCCTAAGTGGTAGAAAGGCAAACTGGACTTTTCCAGGAAGATCATTTGGTAACAAATAGCAATTCTATTTCTTGAATTCATCTCTTAGGTATAGTCTTGTATGCATAACGTTTGCCCTGAAAAACCGCCATCAAACTAAGTAGTTTTCATTAGCAAGGGAAATTGGCTAAGTAAAGCAGCAAGTAGATGTACTAGGTGAGAGGCTGAGATCCAGCAGAAAAACACAGACACAGAATCAGATAAAGTGGTCACAGAGGATTGCTAAGGGAAGCAAGGAGAGGCAGGCAGTGGAGCAGAAGGCAGGTGGACGGGTAACTACCCTAACCGCGAAAGCTGGGCTCAGACAAATAAACCTGCAGTTGAAATAGTAGAGATTTCAAAATCTTACATCTTAGATGTAATAAAATAGAAAGGAAATGCTCTGTATTTGGGGATAGCCTCCCCCCAGTAAATGCCCTCTGCCCCGAAACAGTGATCTAAGAAAACTGCGAAATTTTAAATTCAACTCTGAACGGGTGTATAGAACTAAGAGAACAAAACAATAGGGTTCAGGCTCTTAAACTTGGGGATGCCATTGTCATAAACCCTTTTAATTTCAATAGAGAAGCTAAAAAAAAGTTCCTTTTTATCCCTGAAAGAAGGGAGAAACAGAAATAGACTCATCTTCTAAGGAAATGAATTCTCCCTCCAAGATTTCTTAATCCCACACTGATTGGTCCCAAGTAAAAATGCGCATTAGTGCATTTTCCAGCAGCCAATGTATATATTTTCTGGAGAGGAAAAAAAAACTATGCTATCTTGGATGTAAATTAAATCTACAGTGTTTTATACACGAGGACTAGCATTAAAAAATGATAATCAGGCAAAAGAGGAGACAAGAGACTTGACTGAAAATCAGTAGAATCAATACACAGAAGCAACAGGCCTACTGGGGATCCAGATAATAGAGTTAGAAGACAGAAGCATTTAAATTAGCTGCACCGAGGAACTCAACGAAGTAGAAAGACAATACGGAGGATTTCAGCAGGACATTAAAGATGCTGTCAAATGGCCAAACGGCAATGCTTCAGCTTCAAGATAGAGAACGTGAGGTGAAGAAGGGCATGGATTATGTAGTGGCAAAGGAGAGTAACTGAGGATTTGTGAAGTTAGATATCCACGGGAAAGGGGTATGAATAAGATGGCATTGAACTAGCAGGTGCAGGCAAGAGTTCAACAGGTCTTTCTGATGCCTTAGACCGCATGCTCACTGGAGCTCACTGGGGTGGAGACTAGTGAGGTGTTGACCACAACTCTTCAAGTTTTCTCCTGGACACAGTGCTGGACTGTTTCCCTGCCTCCCCTGCAGTGTCAGTGGCCGTGTGATTCGGTTCTAACCAATGGAACGAGGGAGGAAGTAACAAATGTCACTTGTAGGTAGGAGCCACGCAAATGCCTCATGTACTATTCCCTCTAATCTGGAATGACGATCCCCTGGTGACTGTGGAAGCTTCATGGTGAATACGGCTAAAGTTTTATTTATCCTTAGTACTCAAGGGCTGAAGGAAGCAGAATACCGCAGCCTCTGGCTGTGAGTGGGCTCCAGACGAAGGAGAAGGAAATCTATATTGAGTGAGCATACCAAGGCTTCAGTCTGCAGTAGCAGTTGGCTTTGCCTTTGATGCCTTCAGCCCTTGGAGGGCTGCCCTTGGCAGCGACTCCTGCTGCCTACTGCAGGGTGAGTTCCTCCTGTGGTGGCTAAGCTGATTGGTTGACTCGGTTGAATAAGGAGATACGAGGAGGCCACCAGGAGTGTGTCTGTGAGGAGACTTCAGGAGAGGATTGGGTGCAGGATGTGACCTGATCAATGCTTGAATGTATTAACGAGTTTACCTTCTGGACACACCGGTGGGCTATGCTGAAAGGGAAGGTGGAGCAAGGTGGGAGGAAGTTAGTAGCTCAAGGTGCCGCTGAGGGTGTATCTTGTCTTGGCCCCTTCCTGTCTGTCTATGTTTTAAGGCCGTCACCCTCTTTACTCCGCTCAGCTCTCACCTCCACCATGTTCTGCTGAAGGCCCCAGAGACAGAGCTAAGTAATCAAGGACTGAAACCTTTAAAGCCACAAACCAGGATAAAGTTGTCCTTTCTTAGGTTGTTTCTCCTAGGTATTCGTCAAACCAATAAAGAGTCTGGAAAATACCCACAGTGCCAGAAGACTGTCAGACTTTCCTAATTTTGCAAGATCTTGTTCTTGAAAACATTTCTTCCTGCTCTCACTGCTCTGTGAACTTGCCTGCTAGGTGTGTTTGTTTATCGGGGGGCCACGTTCACAGCTAGTGCCATAGGTAGTGGAAGTGTCCTTTCAAAAGAATCCCCATTTTGGAACCTGCGTTAGAGAGAGGAGAAAGAAAGGCTTTCTAAGGTAGTCTAGACAAATGACCTTGATTATCTGTCTTCTGTCCTTGAACTTGGCCGAAACCTGTGAGAGGATTACACTAAATGAATCTTTACTGTCTCTTTCACTTCAAGAAAGTCAGACCTGATTTTCACCAATTAGCTCAGAAAATAGAATATAACACAAGATGGAAAAATGTGCAAAATGGATGCTCTATTAAATATGACACAAATCTATATCATGAGAAATGAGAAGACTGAAGAATAGATTTATATCTATATGGCCAAGAGAGCTTGTATTTCATCCACTTATATACTTACCAAATTTAGAGTCTTCTTCGGGATCATTTAATCTGGTTCTTCCCTTCTCCCTCACCCCCTTCCGGCCTTTGCAACTTGAATTCTTTCTACCACAGCGCCACCAAGTGGCTTTTTGGAAACTGCTTGAATTCCCCTAGGGACAGGCAAGTCATTACATCCCGGAAAAGCAACAGTGTTCTGTGGGCAGCAGTGTTTTTAAATAAAGAACAGCATTCAAGAAAGTTGACTACAGCCTTGATGCTCCTGTGAGCACACACGATAACCCAGCACACCCTGTATATATATGAAGAGATTTGTAGACATATACAGTGTATATTTACATGTAGTACAAAACCTGTGCATATGAAGTACATGGATAGACACAGACATCTTGAAATATTCATGCACATCAAACACATAGCTTGATAATAATTTCAACCATAATAAGACATGAACATTTCTGCTTAGATTTTTTTTAATGGCAGTAAGATCATTTCCTATATCCTTAAGAGACGTGGAGTATGCCTTTGTCTACTAAATCTGTCAAGACTGTATATAGTTTCCTGTGACGCTATTACCTACAAAGTTGACTGCCTTCCCCTTAGAGTAAAATATTTTCCCTTATGTAGGTCAATTCAGGTAAGAAGAGAAAGTACACATTGAATCTGCCATTCCGGAACACATGCCTTCCTCCCAACCATGGAATGCCTTAAACCCGTTCTCATTCTCATTCCTAGGCCAGCATTCTTTCAAGTATCAGCAGAGGTGTTTGGGCAAAGGCTGACTTCTTACTCCGCGAATTGGTTGGATAATGAGATGTTTACAGATCAGTCTGCAGGTGACAAAGTGTCCTCTGACTTAGAAGTTAGCGTTAACGAACACCTTTGAGTTAGACAGAGGAGTGGGGATCCTTATCTCGAACTGTAGTTAAGAAGACTAAAGAGTCACGGAAGTTAGTACTATGTCTCAAATTCACAGAGAAGCTGGCTAATCTCGACATTACTGGAGCGTTGCCTACTTAGTATCATTTAATCCCCCTTCTCTATCGGTGCTTTGTTAGAATGGTGTTATATCCAGTATCACGTATGTGATCTCCTATTGTAGTCTGGGTGTGCATACAGTACTTGGTTCTGTTAATTTGAGGTAGACCTGAGTTTCCTAGGAGGGTCTTCATTTCATAAACAAATAGACCAAAGAAGCACCATGCCTGTGACATTAAAAACTACAACCATAGCAATCACAATTAAGGTAAAAACCAGCTCCAATTCTAAGACAGATGATTTTTAAGCCCCTTTGACAGATCACTAATTCCGTCTCACACCAGTTCCTAGAAAAGATTTGAAAACTGATCATAGGTCGGTGAAGCAACTGAGGTTCACAGCTAACAAATCCTAAAGGTGATGAGGATAGTCAGGCGACTCCCCTCGAGAAGCTCAGGATGGCAGAGCAGAAAGCAAGGAGAGTTTAGATCTCTAACGGTACCCCAAATCACCTGTGCCAACCCCACACACCTGCCCTTGGCCATCCAACCCCACTGCCATGCCCCTGTAATCCAGTGGCAGCAGGAATGGCTTCCCTTTCGTGTGCTATGATACATCCGAGAAACGCCCATCCTGAATTCCAGTGAGCGTGGTTCAAGTTCACACTCTGTCAGGCTTACAACATCACCACATCACGTGGAAACAGCCATTTCTACGTCTCAGGCTTAAGTTTCCTGATCTACGAAAGAACTCAGTGGGATTTTGTGCCACGCCCTTTCAAGTCTGTTCCTGGAACCATTATGCTCCCAAGGCTGCATCACACAGGATGTGGGGACTGCAGCATCCACAAATCAGACACAGTGCTTGCTTTTCCCAGGCTCCAGATGGAGACAGCCAACGGCAGAACTGCCTCTGAAACTAACCAACCCTGCCCGTGTCTTCCACTGCTTTTCTGGGCGTGGATTTGTTAAATCTACTGTAGACACCAACGCGTGTCAAACTTAACACCATCACCGACTGACTTATTTCCTAGTCTTAATTTTATTCCGCTTACCCTGAAATCATCCATCGAACACACGCCCGCCGATTTTGTTCTGTTAAAAGTCTTTGCAAAGCCCTGCTACTAGTGATTGTAGAAAGGGAGACATTTTTATCAGGCAATGACTTAACTCGGCCTTCACCTGTTCCTTCCGTACAGATGCCAGAACTGCGGTAATCGCATTGTGAGTTCTGGTCGGAGAAGTTCTCTGCATTTTAAACTGTCAACAAAGCAACAGAAAGTCCCAAACATATACACAAATATGTTGGTTGCTAACAAGGCAGAAGGATAAACACAGGGTAGCTATGACAACTCTCTCATGGATTCTCCTTAGGAGGAAGCTCCTCGGTGAATATAGATTCAGATTGACTTTGAGGATTCAGGAAGCAGAGGTTGATTGAGTGTATTGAGCCTGGCTGAAGCTCTCATATGCACATAGACAAATTCTTTACTTTTGCTGCCCATCAGAAGTACCCAGGGGGGCTTTTAAAATCCAAATAATAAGGCTTCTCCAAGAACATTTGAACTTTTAACTCTCTCTCCCTTCCTTCCGTCCTGTCCTTCCCTCCCTTCCTCCCCCACCCTGTGTGTGTGTTTGTGTGTGTGTTTGTATGGCAGTAGTGTTTGTTTAGATTCCCTGGTGACATTATGGATGTGATGGCTAATCTTTTTTGTCAACTTGATGAGATTTACAATCACCATGGCAACACCCCCCCTAGGTATATCTTTGAGGGATATTCTGGATTAGGTTAATGGATGTCAAAGACCCACCTTTACATGTGGGTGGTGTCTTTCCATTGGCTGCTTAGAAAGGAGAAAGGAGGCTAAACACCACCATTTGCCAGTCTGCATCCTGCCTGTGGATTCTCTGTGGCCAGCTGTCTCAAGTGCTTGTGGTCACCCACTGTCTTTTTGGACTGTTAGGCAAAACCAATTCTTTCCTTCAGGTGCTGTCAGGTACTTTGGGGACAGCAAAAAGATAAGGTACCTGACACACGGCCACCACTAACCCGGGCCTCGTTCCCTCCTCCTATTCAAGCGTGTGGCCAAGACTCTCTAAGAAAGGGGGGAGGGGCAAGCGTGCAGGCAGCCACACTCAGGGTCAGCTGCAGGCCTGTTTTCTTATGGTCTCTGCTTCCTCTCACACCAGGCTGCCTGAGGCTGGAGGAGGGGGAATTATAGTCTTGGACAATGTCAATCACACTGTTAATTCAAAAGGCAATGTGAAATTCTATGGCAGACGGGAAGGAGTACTTTGAGTCAGTTGCTCTGAGAGTCAGTCTGTACCTTGGCATCCCTATTTTGAAGTACGAAAAGCTGTTGAGTACAGCAACAACCCAGAGATAGCCTGGTGTAGACGGAAAGCTGGGCAACTAAAGAACAAATCTATATTCTGAGTGTGTCCTACTTCAAAAGGGGGCAAAGGCTGAACACTGTCATAGCTGAGTTTTCTTAATCCTCAGTCCCAAGCTATTAAACTTGAATGCCACAGGGACAGAATATAAGCCGTTCACATATTCAGAGTTTTGTACAGATTGATGAATAGCTGTTGTCACAGGTCACTTAATTGCTTCCCACGGTGGCTATTCTTGCTTCCTGGTCACTCTCCCCTTTAGAACCCCCTTAACCCCACCCAACTCAACAGTCAAGGTGTTAGCACATGGCCCTGCAGAGGCCTTGGGCCCTGCTCTAAGATCATGCCCGACTCCTGCCTCAATGTGCCCGGTTCTCACAACCCCCAAGTTCTTTAGGCACCAAGTATTTCCTCTGCTTATGTGACCTCAGCAGGACGTACAAGGGCCATCACTCTGGACACCAAGTATCTCCTCTGCTCACGTGACCTCAGCAAGACATATAAGGGCCATCACTCTGATGACCAAGCAAGCAAGCAAGCAAGCAAGCAAGCAAGCAAGCAAGCAAGCCAAAGCAGCAAACCTCAGGTGCTTAGGGGAAGAGGGAGATTTAGAGTCACACAGCAGAGGAAGCTCTGTCGCGCCCGTCTTTCTCTGCACTCCAGTCTTCAGGTGGTGGCTGTGTTTGAAGAGGGACAGCCTGTGGATTCCCTGAAATCAATACTGCACTTTAAGTCTTCCTCTCTTTAAAGCTGTGGCACAGAGGGGTGAGATGCTAGCGTGGCTTTCTTGTCTTTTCCTCCCATGCTTCACGAATTAGGATCCTGTTGTGTCCATATAAACATTGCCTATAGATTTATTCTTGAAATAAAAATTGATTTGAGAAGAATAGTATACGGGCTATCCTGAGAGTGTGTCTCAGATCTAGAGTTCAGGTTAAGTCACCAAGACTGTATTACCTATATCTTCTGGCCATGCTTTGGGTGTCATGGTAATATGGCCACCATAAACCCATGTGTTTGAACGCTTGGTACCCAGTCGGTGGTACTGTTTGGAAAGGCTTCCTGGGATCTAATAGCCTGGTTGTACTTCCTGTTCACTCTCTGCTTCCTGACGAGGGATGCAATCCGACCATCAGCCTCAGGCTGCCTTGCCTTCACCACCTGGCTAGGCGCTAACCATTCTAAATTGTAAACTCAATTAATCCCATTGCCTTTCAATTGATTCTTGTTGGATAAGCGGTAGCAGCAACCAGAACTTCAGCTCCCCCTTTCCTTAGCTGGGAATACTCTCACCTGGAGACATCAAGCTAGTCTCTAGCAGCAGCTGCCTGTGTGGGCCTTCTGCTGACGGCGTGAGAAGGAAATGAGAGAGAAGCACGTACTACCCCTTTATTGCCACTTCCCCACAGCGGGATAAATCTGGAGATACTTCCTAATATCGCAGAGCTGGGCTAATTATTTTGCACTGAACTCTTGCTTTCTTATCCTCCTCAGACTTATAAAAGACTGTTAATAGATTCTATAAATTGTAGTGTCTCATCAGCAAAAGGGAAAGCAAAGGAGGGAAAATGAGCAATAGTGTGCTCTGTTCTCATCGTTTGTGTAAATGTGTGAGCAGAAGAGCCTTGAACCCAATGTCTACCCCTTGCTAGGCACATGGATGGCCCAGAGAGAGCTGGGTGAAAGTGACATCCAAAGGTGAATCGTTATGCTTTATGAAAGAAGAGGAAAGGAAGAACTAGGATGGAATGTCTAATTTCTAAGTATAAATGCATAGCAGGCCGCCTGAATTAAACCTGATTTTTGGAGTAATTACCTCAACATTCCAGGCCTTCATGACTTACAAATTACTTTCTAAAAATTAAATTGAGAGTAGGGCATGGACAGCAGAGTTTAGCATTTACCCAGGAAAGCATCCACATTTTGTGATTTTCTGGACAGTTTATCTTGGGTGAACTTGATGAGCTGTCTGGCCTCTGTATTTCTCTGCGGGATCATACAGAATAGATCAGCTGAGGTGAGAAACACCTTCTGTGAGAACCTATTCTCTGGGCTGATTCTGGACCATATTAACAGGAGAAAATGAATACAGCCATCCATTGTTCTCAGCTTCTTAGCTATGGATGCATGGTGGCCAGCGGCCTTATGTTCCTGCAGTTGCAATGGCCACCTCTCCCACCCCAAAATAGTTTATAACCTGGAACTGTAAGCTAACTTAAACCCTTTCTCCCTTCTGTTGTTTCTGTCAGCGTGTTTTGCTGTAGGAACTCGTATTATAATTCTTTTTATACTTTAAATTTGTTCTTATTGTATATAGTTTTTTATTAGGCTGAGACCTCTTTTATTTAGACAATAGGGGGAGGTGCTGTGGGAGCTCCTTCAACCAATAGCCTTTAAGATACTGGCTCACTCTGGGCATGGCCACATGTACTGTATATAAAGATGTAGAAACATGCACAGCCCCTTGGCTGCTAGGTTCTGTTCCTGTTCCCCACTCATGCAGAGGACTGTGATCTGTGAGTCTACTTCTAAATAGAGACCTTTATTATACTCCATTCTGAGCTAGTGTGGGACTACTTTTTTATAATCAACTACAGTGTTTTACCAAGGCAGCAGATAATATAGATATAACCAACTTTGGGGACATGTTCTAGGAATCAGAAAATGTCTAGGTGACCAGGAGAGTGGAACAGATTGCTCCAAGTCCCGCCTTCCAGAACACTTGTGGTAGGTGAGCCAGTGTTAGCTATGACCACATTAGTGTGATTGCTAACAGATCCATGCTTTGAGTGGAAAGTGGGAAAATTAAAAATATCAATATAACTAACTCGAGTTGGTGTCCAACACAATGTTGGAACGTGACCAGTACACAGAGATTGGAAGATGTTCATGGACAGTAACCAGAAAAGAGACATGCCTCCTAACAGACAATAAGGTCAAGAAGATCAACAGAAAGATAATGAGCAAAGGAAGCTGATGATTTAGCCCTTCCTAGATAATTTTTCAAAGTCCTTAGTCACAAGGAAAGGAAGTAATTCCAGACCCATATGCACTTTGTGCTCGGCTGTGTATACCGTGGTTTATCAGTTTTAAAGGAAACTATATGTAGTTCATCCCAAGCATGACGGGAGTAATAATAGCTGTTATTCATTGCTGCTTTGATATGGACCTGATACACTGCTAGTTGTTTCATATATCCACATTCTCCTGTGATGGCTATTCTTGGTTGTCAGCTTGATTACATCTGTATAAACTACAACCCAGAAATGGAAGGCCCAAATGTGAGTGATGTTTTCTTGGTTTGAAGTGGGGGAATCCACTTCTAATCCGGAACTTTGAGGTAAGAAGACACACGAATTTGATCCAGATCTTGAGGAGGAAAGTCGTGCCTTTCATCTGGGCCACACCTTTTGCTGGAAATCTATATAAGGACATAGAAGAAGGAAGATTTTGCTCTTTGTCTGCTTGCCTCCATTTTGCTACATCCATTCCTTTACAGACATTAGAGCCTATCTCTTTGGGATTCCAGCATATACGGAAGACCAGCTGAGACATCCAGTCTTGTGGACTGAGCAACTACTGAATTCTTGGACTTTCTATTTGTGGCAAGCCATTGTTGGATTAGATAAATTGCAGTCTGTGAGACATTCCAATAAATCCCTTTTGTATAGTCTTTCCAGAGAACCCTGAGTAAAACACCACCTGCTCAGATCAACTGCAAGCCCTGAACAGGCTTCTTCCTCAAACTTATGCTCCTTAGAGTACAAGTACCTGATAGCACACGATTCCTAAACTGGAGCAGGGGCAGAAGTCTGTGTTCAGGGGTGAGCTGTGGGGATCCTGGGATACAGAAGTACCAGACTTCTTATGCATTGGACCTGGCGCCTTTCAGTTAGGATGGGCTGAAACAAAGGGAAGTCTGTGGGCTGTTTCCCCCTACTCTTTCGTGCTCCTGCACTGAACTTTGCAGAGTCCAAGAACTGGAAAGTAGAACCATGCCATCTGGGTTTTAATCAAAATGCATCTGTTTAAAGACAGATAATTGTATATACTTATTTAGTGTTTAGTGGTTTTTGTAATCTTGAGATATTTAGCCATAGGCTACACAATTCCTCCATGCTCTCTCTCTCTCCTCTTGTTCTGTACATTCAGAAGCCTTGGTACCTGGAATGTACCAAGGTACTCAATAACTAGGCTGCATTGGCGATCATTATTTCTAAGCCTTATTCCTACTTACAAATGCTTTAAGTTGTGTTCAACACATTGCAGGGCCTGGGTGTTTTTGAGATACTCCACAATTAAAAATCTGCCATTAACCATCCAAACAGAAGACTCTAAATCTTTGAACGTGAAGGGCTGGGATAACAGCTGGACAGAGCCTGATCAAGGGGACAAGGCTACAGTATTCATAGCAGCCCCACTAGCTGCTAGCAATTAGCTGTGAGAAAGGGGAAGAGGGTAGCGCAAAGGCTAGCAGCTGCTTCCGCAGCTGTGCACAGGAGGAGAGAGGCTGAATGCGAATCTCACTTCTTCCTAGGCTGCATTGTTCCAGCAGGACACCGTTGAGCCTTTTGAGACTTCCATAGGAAGGATGACCAGCTAGTTGGACCCTTGACTGCTGAGTACCTATCAAAAGTCTACTCCTGACAACTTTGCTGTCGGGGAGTGGGGGGGACTTAGTCTCTACAATAAGGAAATAGACTTCAATGGTGCGGTGGGGAGCCCTGAGCTGGGAGTGAGAAGCTGTGCTCCCAACTGGCTCTCTTGTGGCAAGTCATTTCACCTCTTTGTTTGGTGGCCTTGCAAGCATCACTAAGGACTTTGGAACACAAACAGCATCCAGCCCATAGGTGAGCCCTTGATTCTGGTCAGCATATGATCCTCCTCCTCTTGTTAATAATTTCTTTCTAATGAGGAGATGATGACCACCCTCCTGCACACCTCAAGGGTAGTCAGAAGGACGATGGGGTTAGTGGGTGTGAGAGCAGTTTGAGATCTTTCCAAATGTGAGGCTTCCAAAGGAGGAATGATGTAAAGGCCCCTCAGAGCCATGTCTGATCTCTGAGTCGTCAGGCTTCTTTCCCCAGTGGCCTACAGAGGATGGATGCCTAAGACTTCCAACAGTGGCAACTCTTAGCTGTGCATATTTTTCTCTCTGCCCTGAGCACCACCAGAATCAATCTGTCTTTCCCTGCTGTAGGCCCTTTGCACTTCTGGTCTTGCAGGTTGGGGACTCTACAAAGTAAAGCAAGCTAGCCATGAACGCAGCCACGGTGACGCTGTGACAGATGACCTGATGACTAAGACAGTTGCTGAATGACTCATGGGCGGCAGGGAGTGTGGGCATGCTGGACAAAGGGATGACTCACATCCGAGACAGGACAGCGTGGGGTTTCATTGTGCTATTTCAAATGGCCATCCATCTAAAATGTGAGGTTGGTTTACCTTGGGAATTTTCCATTTAATATTTTTGGATGCTGGTTAGTCACAGGTAAGTAAAACAGAATGTGGAGACACAGAAAGAAGAGGTGAATTTATCTCGTGTACAGAAGTCCTTTCTTTGGTCAACCCACTATTCTGCTGGGACACCCGCTATGACACTGACATTGCCTAGTGTGGTCCACCATGCAGAACGCTGAAGCTCAGTCTTGTCAGTTTATTCTCAAGGAAGTGGTAAACATTTATTTTATTTTTGAGTTAATAATATAATCATATCATTTCCCCTTTCTATTCCCTGCCTCTCAATTCTCCATTAAATCCTTTCTGCCCTCTTGGAAATTTATGGCCTTTTTTTTTTGTTGTTGTTGTTATTGTTAATTCTTGCTACATGCTTAGGTCTTTGTGCTCTCTCTCTCTCTCTCTGTCTCCAACACACACACATTCCTAAATATATAACTATAACCTGTTCCATGTAACTTGTATATATATTTTCAGGACTGGCCATTTGTTATTAGATGACCAATTGCCGTGCTACTTCTGGGGAAGACTTTGATTCCCTACCCTCAGCATTCCTTGGTTAGTTGAAGTTCTTCAACACCTCTTGGTCTTTTCCCCATCTACTCTGGCATGTCCACTGCTGTTTTCCCCAGTCAGCTCTTATTTTTTGACGGGCAGCATGGTACCATAAACCCATGAACAGTGCCAAGAATTATATTGGCAATCATGTGAATACTTTCCCAGCCATACAGAGCAGCAGCTGGCACCATACGGAGTATCTTCCCAGTCAGCTGTGGGATGCGTGTTCTGCTTTATGGAAGGAACTCAGAAGTGAAGGAGAAGCTCAAGAGATGGGTTAGTGACACAAGAAACAAGAAAGGCAAGCTGGGAGAAAGCTACTGTGCGGGCCAGGAATCCCCTCGCCTTTATGTCCGTTATAACAGCCTTTCACAGAGTCTGAGCATCATTAATTTTTCCATTTTGAGTAACTGAGTCTAAGGAACTCCTTTAAAAGCGCCCAGTGCAGATGATTGTTATCTAGGACACCCAACTCCTCATAGAAGCGATCAAATGTGAGTCAGCATTTTCTCCCCATTATTCTTAGCTATTGATCCCTGTTGCTCTCATTCATTGATCTTATCATAATTTATCTTATTTGTAATATAAAAGATATGAATTTTACCTCTTTTGTTTATTGCTTTTCTTTATTCTTATAAGTTCCACAAGGGCAAAGATCAAATAGGTTTCATCCGTCTACATTCCTCTCTCTGTACAAATGCTCAATAAAGACTTGTTGTCGAGTGAAGATGTGTCCAGGAGACTTGGCTATCATAATCACTGCCCTCTTCCCCTCTTCTATACTTTCTGTACTACACTGTAACTTCCTGACTTATACACATCCTCATTGAGGCTATGAAATTGTGAGGTCAGCAACTGTCCTTTTGTCTTGGCATGCCGAGCCTGGCACACAGTAGATTTTGATGAGTGCTACCTGCATAAAAAGAATGGAATTTACAATGTCCACAGTAGCCACAAGAGTCCGACTGCCGAGACACGGGTTAAATGTGTTTCCATGAACTTCAGGGCACAAAGGATACAAAGTGAGAGGAGCAGGTGATGCTGCTGGAACGTGAGGATGGGTTGGGTGAGGGTAAGGCCCTATAAAGAAGCCGAGACAGGTGAGCAGGCACCTTCATTACTATTGTGGGGCACCTGGGTAGGTGGTGGAGAGAAATTGTCTAGCAAACGGGGGTGGTTGAAAGAAGCAATTGTTACCCTAGAAATTCCCCATGGGACATACAACGCAGGGGATCTTAAGCATGCAAATTCAGAGTTCTGACTCTGAACCTCTGGCGCGTTATTTTGACCGCTGATCACCCAAACCTTCTGCAGCAGAGAAGGCTTTCAGCCAAAGGGAAAAATCTCTGGAGTAGAGTTTTCTGTGGCTGGCAGGACTGGCAATCAGCTGGCTGACATCCCCACAGGAGAGAGCTTGTGTTTCCTCAGCCCTGATGATCAGAGGCTTCACACAAGTTTACCAACGAAGATTCTTGGTCTCTACTCCAGGAAGCTGATGGTGGATTCACACTGGCGGTGGCTGGGAACTGCCACATGCATGGCTGGACATGGCAGAGTGTGGAGACCACCTTTGCTCTTCAGATCCATCTCTTATATTTCTTTTTCTGGTAACACTCGTCCAAGCTCTGATTCACACGGTCCATAGGCAGCTCTGTGAGGTCATGGGCTTCAGAAAACTCGAGCTCTGCATCCTGATCCTGATTCCATAGTAGAACAGGTAGCTCAGCCACCTTCCCCTCTTCCCCAGGATATCTCCTTACTCCTAAGACCACCCTACTCTGAGATCCAACTCATTATTTTCCTGGGCCCCATGTTCCTGCTGGAAAAGGCTGGAGCATGATATTTTGGTTAAAAGTGGGATCTGCAGTTTGGACGCTTGCTTGCTGTCTCCTTCCTACTGTGCCATCCACGGCTTTCTCCTTCTGATTAATATTGTGTGTAGATACTTTGCCCAGTCACTCCTTTCAGTGCGCATTCAGCATTCATGTGCCCAACTGTCTCGATGAGGTCAGGCCTGTGGTGGCCCAGCACGCCTGGAACAGCTGCCACCAGCCATGCTTTGCATTTTGTACACTTAGCTGTTAGTCAATTCCTTGTTTAGAGGAACCACACTACACTTTCAAGTGATCATGTTGTTTTCTTGCATGTGCACATGGTGTTTTTGCAAGGGAGGGGTCAAATTAACCATGCATCTTCCCTTTCAGTAATTATTCATAAAGCTAAAATCATTTGCATCTTAAATAGTTCTCCAGGAATTCAAAAAAAAAAAAAAAAAGATGGTACTGCAGTCACAATGCTAAACTCAATAATAATTAGAATTACTCCCAGGCTGTTGAGTAATGTAAACACATTAAAGCATTTTGGGTTGGGTTTATTATCTGCTAATAAAATGAAGGCCCAGCTAAAGGGCAGTGCTAGGTAGCAGCTAGCTTGTGAGCTGTGCTGTGTTCTCCTTGGCTACTTGGCCATAACCAGGTATTTATATCCGCATGGCAGATGAGTCCGGAAATATGTCCCCACACGACCCCCAACCTGTAGACTCAAACCCCAGAAACAGAACAAGCAGAACGAAATGAAAACTAATTGGACTTTAAAAGACCATTCCGGTCTGTTGTGACTTGAAGTGAAAGTCCCCAGAGGCTCATTTCCTGGGGTGTGGGGGAGGGGCTTGACTGCAGGAGATGGGCTTTTGTGGAGGGGGATGATTGGATCCCGAGGGCTGTGATCTAATCAGCAGATTGATTTCTTGACAGACTCATCCTTTGAAAGTGTTCTGCTCAGAGGAAGCAGGGGATTAGGGGTGAATCTATGGAGGGCTGGACTTTGTCCTAGCTCCTTTTCTATATTATCAATCTCCCTTCCCCCTTCTCCCTCCATCCCTCTTTCCCCATCTCTCTCCCTCCCTCTGCTCTTCTTACTCATCCCCCCTCTCCCCCTCCCCCTCTTTCTCTCAGTGTCTCCTTCCCTTCTTGAAATGAAGAAATTCTTCTGTTACATTTCCCACCTCCAGGATTTTGTGCTCAAGCGTGGTGGTGTGACCATGACCGGAGTTGCTGACCCCATGACTGGAGTTCTCGACCCCCTGAGTTGACATAAATCTTCCCAGCTTTGCCTTGTGTCTGTGAGATATCTTTTATCACAGCAACCAGAAAATGAATGCAGAAACTGAGGCAGTAACTAACGTGATTCCTATGACGTTTCCGGACGGCACTGGCCATCAGAAAGCAAATGATTGGCAGGCTCCGGGAAGGACATTGGGATGGCCGTGAAATGAATGACTGAAGTAACAGAGAGGGGCACATCCAGGTCACGTTCTTTCCTAGTAAGTGGGAGAGCATCGTCTTGACATTGAAAGCCTGGCCCTTAACTTCAGCCTTTGACCAATGATTTAGGGCTTGAAGGATGGGAAAGAAGAGCGTCAGGAATAGAGGTGATGAAGAGCGGATTCAGCGTGGACCAGAGCAGAGGCTGGGGTACCGGGCAGATGCACAGGCAGGCAATTTCCTTACAGTAGCATCCCATGTAGCTGGGCCAGCCGAAGGGACTGTTTCAACCCTTCTTCCTTTTCCGCATCTCCTCCCAGTTTCCTCCTGTCATCTCCATGCCTTACTGGCATGGTTTCCAGTTCCCTCTTCTTCTTCATCACCTTGTTCTTGACTGCACTTCTTTTCTCAAAAAAGGCCTCAGAATATATGCGTATGGCGTATGGCATACCTACGTGTGTACCCTACATGTGTGTGTCTACATGGTCCTAGTTCCCAACTGATGTCTCTTAACTCAAGCATTGTAAAGAAATATCTGAATGATTTGAGGATTTTACTATTAATTTTAATGAAAAACCCTCGCAGACACTTGTCAGGGCATATGAAGGAGCAAGCATTCCACTTTCATTCTCAAACTTAGCTGCAGTATTGAACAGGAATCCTCCCACTCTGTGTACAGCAGAAGGGCTTGCCCTAGACAGAAAGCTACCCCAAGAAAACAGGAAGGCTCGAGGCCGTTAGGGCAGCCCTCTCCAGGAAAACCCGGAAGCCTTTCCATTCAGAGAAATCAACAGGAGGACCCAGACGTCATTCATCCCTGCCGTGAGTGGGAACGCCCGCAGAAGTGGGCTCCCTTCCCACCCTAATCTTCTGAGCACCTTGTACTGGGCGTGTTTTTTCTTCCCTCGCGAACTCATTTGCACATGTCAGCACTAATTTTCAAATGTGCCTGGAAGCAGTGAAAAATGAAACTTCAGACTGGTAGCAGCTTTCAGATAGCGTGCACCCACAGCTGCCTCTCAACTTTTACTTGTTATTAAAAGGGGGGGGGGAGAAGCGAAATTGGTAATTTTTTTATTGCTCTAATTAAGTCTTTAAAAGCTGCAACCACACAGAAAAGAGGGAGAGGGAGAAAGCTGGGATGGGAAGGACAAAACAAAGCAGCAGCCCTAACAGAACGCTCAATGGCGAACTCTGCTGAAATCCCTGTCTCCAGCCAGCCACAGGCCCTGCTCAGCGCTCCTCAGAGAGGTGGGTGTGACTGGACAGGAGAGTGGTTTGTTTACAGGTGGAGCACAGGGCCCCAGGGGGAGGTTAGCCTGGACTGGAAGGGTGGAAAGAAACAAGACAAACTCTATGGAGGACCAGCCTTGCTCCAGTCTCTCAGGAGTTTCCATTCTCCTGCCTCTGAACTCTCAGGTCTTCTTCCTGGAGTCCATCTAGGTGAGCAAGGAAGAAATCAATGCAAAAGGCAATGAAAATAAACGAACGGCCTTCTTAGCATGCCCTGGGCTGTTTCAAGGGCGTCGTGCAGCAAGTCTTGAGCTATTCTTGCACTAGTGATTCATTCACTATTTAATTACTTACTTCTGAGTATGCCTGTGCCCCTTTATGAGTGACGGACACTACATGTGTGCAAAAGCCTGAGAAGGCCAGGAGAGGGCCATGGAGGCTCTGAAATTGGAGTTACGGATAGTTGTGATCCACCATGTGTGTGCTGGAAACTGAAGTCACATGTCCTCTGCAAAAGCAGTAAGTGCTCTTAAGCCCTGAGCCTGTCTCTCCTGCCTCACTTTTATGTATTTATTTAAAAAACAAACAAACAAAAAAAAGAAATGGTTATTGACATATGGACAGGATCTTAAAGGCCTCAATTGACCCAAACAGTTTAGTTTTAGAACAGCGGTTTTCAATCTTCCTAATGCTGTGACCCTTTAACACAGTTCCGCATGGTGTAGTGACCCCAACCATTATGTAATCTGGCTGCTACTTTGTAACTGTAATTTGCTACTGTGATGAATTGTAATGGAAATATCTGCCCTGCAGGGGATCTGATATTGGACCCCCAAGGAGGTTGCAACCCACAGGTTGAGAACCATTGTTCTAGAGGTTGGCTGTAAACTGATAACAGTGTCTCTTCTCTGGAGAAGGACTTTTGGACCAGAAAGTGATGTCAGTAGCTCTGGAACTCCATCAAAGCTGGACCTACACAAGGAAACACTTCAAGAATTACCGTGAAGGCTCTGGCCTTTATTCTAGGGAGATGCTATTGAAAGAATTCTAAGCAAGGGAACGGCAGGCAAATGTTTATTTTCTGAGAGTGCTGAGGATGACATGGCATCCAGCAGATGGTATAATGGGGCAGATGGAGTAAAGAAAGTGGCAGGAAAACGGGATCTGGAGCTCAGTGGTAGAGGATGGACGTGTGTGTCGCACAGAGTGGAAGCAGAGAGGAAGAACCTGGGGCAAATGCTGAAAATCTGATCATAATTGAAGAAGGGGGAAAGAACTGTAGACACGCAGTTCTGTAGACAGAGTTCTACAGACGACATTGGAAGTAAGGTCTTAGGTGCCCAACACTCCTTTTTCTCCCACTCATTTTCCTTAGACAATAGATTCATAGCTCATTCTTTGACACTCCATCCCAGGGACTGTCCACATGAATCAAAAGAGGGGATGGCCAGCAAGCTGGATCATTACGAGAATAATAATAAACTGGGACAGACAGGCAGACTTGGGCATCAGGGAAACGTCGTAAATTGAGAGAGCAAATTTTATACAACTGCTTAAATCGCCCTCTTCTTTACTAAAGACTAAATACTTTCCCCCATGACCGCAAAGAAAGCAAAGATCTCTGTTCTCAACATCTCCACATATCACTGTAATAGAGAGTTAGACTTGTGTAATAGAATAAGAAAAATAAAATTATCATGGTTATACTCGGAGAGGGCATGATTATGTATCTACTATATTTGTTGAGAACAGCAAAAATATATTAGACAAAATGAATTTAGTAAAAGTTGGAGGATATATGATCAATTGCATGTAAATATTAGCAACTAACAATAAGATATATAAATCATATGTATTTACAGGCATCAATTGCATTTATACAATAATCAACAATAAGAATAATAAATTTAAATATATAATATAGCATCAAAGTATTAGGACTCAAGAATAAATAAGGGGAAATTCCCCAAAACTATAAAGAACAAAAAGAACATATTGTTTCACAATTAAATAAGCAGAAAGGTATACCATATTCATGGACTAGGTGAATCAACTAATACTATATAGATGTTGTATATTTATGCTGATGTACATATTAAAAGCCATACAAATACAAATATCATCAGAAGTAAGTTTTTGTACAAATTGACACAATAATTGTATAAGTCTTTTGGGAATCCATGATACCTACAATAGCCAGAAGAGGAGAGGAACGTGTGCATCAACTTCAGGACTTACTCCTATTCTATGGATGGCAGAACAGTGAGGGCATCTTGGCATTGCTGAGTGCTGACATGTGGATTGTCCAACAGAAGAGTCAGGACTCATTCTGAGCACATGTGGCCAACTGATTTCAGGTGAAGGTACAAAGGCAACAGTGGAGCTGCCTGCCCTTCAAGGAACAGTGCCGGATCACTTTCATTCCTCACAGCATATAAAAATAAGTCAACATGGGTCGCAGACCTAAATGTGAGCTATAAGATACAAACCTATAGAAAGACATGTAAGAGAAAACAGTTCTGACCATGTCGAGAGAGATGCTCAGTCAACAAAAGCACCATCTCCAGAAAGAAAAATGTGAAGTCAACCTCAGTGGCACTAAAATCCTCTACTCCTTTACAGATTCTTAAACTAACAAAAGGAAAGTGCAAAAGTAGGAAAACACATGTAAGTATATGTTTGGTAAATGGTTTAGCAAGAGTGCATAGTTTAGAAACCATGAAAACCCAAAAAAAGAATAAGTAAAGTCAAATAAATGAATGGTGGAAGATTCAAGCATAATATTTGCCACGAGGGAGATAGAGATAGCAAGTAAGCCGAAAAAATATGTCAGGGTTGGAATTCATCAGCAACAAGGATCAAAATCACAGGACATTATTGTGCATGAAGTGAGACCTAAAGAGTGAAAGACTTGGCCTAGAAAGTATTAAAGTGTATGTGTGAACTTTGCTACCCTGATTATTAAACTCTTAAATGCTACTGACATCCTAGAAAATGGGTTGGTGGCTCCTCCTAAAATTAAACCTACCATTTGGCCCAAGGTGTTGTCCTCCAAGGTGCTTGTTCAGAGAGGCGAGAGCCTACACACACACACACACACTACAAAAATGTTCACAGTGCCTTTATCTGAACCAGCCTCAAAAGAAAGGAAACAAATAAATTTCTATCAATAAGTCGACCAGTAAACATCTGGTGCTTTATCCATACCATGGAATTCTACTCAGAGGTAAAAGAAGAGAGTTAATATGTCTTGCTTTTTGTTTTAGTTTTATTTTTAAATTAATTTTAATTTTTTTCAGTTAATAGATTTATTTTTAATTTGTATTTGTAAATGAGGCAGCAGGTCTCTTCAGGTATTTCACACTTATCTAGACTTTGGCTTGTTCCCAGACATCTCTTCTCTGTCCCGTCTCCCTGTGCCACTCCCTGCTGGATTTCTGCCTTCGAGATTCTCAACTCTGTTATTTTTCATGTGTGCATCAATACAGAGAAATTTCAAAATAACTCTGCTTAGTGAAAGGCTTACAAGTACAAACTGAGTGGCTTCATTTTCTAGTCTGCGGGGACTAGAGATTCATGATTGCCTGGTGCACAAGCAGGACAGGAGGGCCATGTGGGAGGCATTAATTGAAGACACGAAGATTTGGGTGGTAATGAGCATATATGTCAGTGTGGTGATGGCTTCCTGGGCAGATTTTCATGACAAAGAATAGCACATTGTCTATGTTAAACATGGAGTATACTGTATTTGATTATATTTCAACATAACTGCCTAAAAAGCACCAAAAGAATGGTGGTGCATGTCTACAATCTCAGTGTTCTAAGGAGGTGGCAGAAGGAGGATTAAGAGTTCAAGGATAGCCTTGGTTAAATTGGGGGTTGGAGATCAACCTTGGCTATCAGAGCCTTTGCCTCAAACAACAAGTTCTGGAAATAAACCAGACCTAGAGAAAATGGTTTACAGGGGAGGAGTCAAGAGAACAGGCAAGGACAGAGGAGGGTGGTAGGAGGAGGTGTGAGGGGAGCAAGCAAATTTCTCATTTTCATACTTTCTAAGCAGGGCAAGTTTAAGTTTAGAAACACGAGCTATCATTCTTTATTCCTTTGTCAGGGCACCTTGGCGACACGGATGTGATTACTGTACCATGAACTTGAGAATATCACCTTGGATTGGTAGACATAAAAATATTTAAGACCCAGTTATTGGGTATGATAGCCTGTAGAATTAAGGAAGGGAAGGATGGAAAAGGAAAAGGAGGGGAAAAAAGAAACAAGGGGAAAAATGAAAAAGGACACTGTTTCCAGCAAAAACAGAAAGCACCTTCGCTCACAGCCTTCCAGCACTGGCTGAGGGAGTAAGACACCTGATAGCAGTAGCTATTAAGCGTACATTTACTGGAGTCTTGCTGTATGCCAGGCACTGAAGCAAAGAGCTTTGTATGTGTTGCCTCATCTGTGATTCTCAACAATCCAGCATGGAAACTGTAGGAACTATTGCATTTGCATTTTATAGATGATAAACCCAAGATAGAAAATGCTAAGCAACGTGTTCAAGGGTAGCAGACAGAGGACACTAGGTAGCTAGGATTCCTGGCTGTGTATTTCTTCCTGCACCGTATCAAGACACCAAGGCAGTTTCCAGTCACTCTTTAAAAATACGTGTGTCGCGGGGCTGGAGAGATGGCTCAGTGGTTAAGAGCACTGACTGCTCTTCCAGAGGACCCAGGTTCAATTCCCAGCACCCACATGGCAGCTCACAACTGTCTGAAGATCCAGTTGCAGGGGATATAACACCTTCACATCAATGCACATAAAATAAAGTTAAATAAACCATAAAAATACGTGTGTCCAGTGATCAAAGGAGAGTTTGAGGTTGTCATCATGGCTTTGACTTGACAAGGTTGGGCAATAGGAAAGTTGACTAATGGTGGCATTGCTGGTATGGGTGAACTGGTTAAAAGTGCAGGACATGGGAAACAGAGGTGCTGGCCCTTTTTCCAGTGCTGGTCATTTCCATGTATCTAGAGAGTGGTCACAATCGAAACCACACCTTGGGACAAAGGGGGAGAAGGTACTGAAATGCTCAACCAAAGTTATAGAATGAAGAGGACCATAGAAAGCCATGTCCCCATCAGGTCTGCTACAGAATCCCGTATTTCTTTGCCATCTTTGTCTGTGGTCATGTTCAGTTGGGCAACCTGCCTTTGTTCTCCAGACATGAGAAAGACTCATGCTTACGGGGTAATATCAGCCTGCCTTCCTCTCTAGTCTCCCAGCTGCCTGGGAGCTCTTGGGGAGCAGAGATGATAATTTCATATCAAACGATTCTATTAGGGATCAAAGAAATGAGATATACTTGGTGAATGAGAAATGCCCTTAATCCTGGGTCTGTCAGTCAATACCTGTGGAGTCTTGGGGTGGTAGCCCATGCTTATGCGGATCTTAGTTGCCCTGCCTGCAAACTCCCAAACTTCTGTGTTGCAAGTATGTAAAGGCCAAATAACATGGCATCAATAAAAGCAATTCCTGAACTGCAAAGTGTCAAATCAATATCACTTCTTGGTAACCTTAATTTCTTCTCCCCCCCCCCCCCATCTTAGTTTTAACATACTCTCCTTTCTTCCTTATGATTTCATATCTCTGTTTGGGGTATTTGGTTACACAGCTCTTTCAACCTTTAAGAAGAAAACAAGAAGCAAAACAAAAACAGGAAATAAATACGCATTTCAAGGGCATTTTCTTTGAAGATGCAAGCCTGTGGGTCCTTGCTCATTGTGTTTTTTACTGCTGTTTCCCAGGGAGGGGGTTGAAGAGTATTGTGCAGTCTGTGATTGTGCTCTAGGGGGATAAGCTTCAAAAGATATGCCACAGTCTAAAGACTTCAAGCCAGAAGCTCTGAGGTCTGTAGCACCCATTCCACACCACCCTTCAGAGCCCAGTTAATCCAGTCGCAGGGTCAGACATAGACAGGCTGAACCACTGCTCTGTGGCCACAAAAGACTCTTCCCCTCGGCTCATGAAGACAGACTCTAGAAAGACTGTGATCTGTGTTTCTACAGTGGGGGCCCCGTGCACAGCTTTGTCTGAGGGACTAATTACAAACTTGACTATCCAAACAGCATCTCACTGAAAACCTCTACCCACACCAGCTTGAGGGCCACTCAGCTGAAGTTAACATTCTAATGAAACCTATACGTAAGTATCTGTCTCTCCAATTTCTGAAAGCTGTCTGCAAGTGTTTCTAAAAGCAAAGCCATGTGAATTTAGAGACCCATGACTGCCCAAGATGCTGACAGTGAGAATGAGTGCTCAGTCCTAACTAAACAAGTCATTCATAACAACTTCCCCCCATGACTCAGGGAACATTGTAGAAGAAGCCACAGGAAGAAAGTAAGAACCAAGAGATACGGAGAAAGGCAGCAAGCCTGTGCAATTATGAGCTCAAGCCTCTGTGATTGCTGGACCTGTAGGACACAGGGTATCTCAGCAGTCAATCACACCTCTTGGAGGGGGTCATGGGACTCAAATCTACTGATGAATTATTGAGTACTGATAGCCTCTGAAAGGGGTAGTCCTTGTCTTTGACCATATACCCATGGATGAATCCTCCAGAATCCAGTGGATAATTCCAATCTCATGGCTGTATAGATGGCTCTGATGAATTCCAGAGACACAAAGCAAAAAGATGTGAAGGTGTAGAAGAAATTAATAAGAAAGAGAAAAATTTAGCAAGGGAGGGAGAGGTCTCAGGGAGGCTGGGGAGGAAAATAATCATAATTCATTACACACATGTACAGAATTGACGAAGAACCGATTAAACCAAACATGACCGTGTGGCTTGTGTAACCCAGTGGCAGGTTGTACATCTCCAGCAGTTGCCTGGTACTTACAGACTCAGCTCTTACTCCAGTCATATACCCTGTTCTACAAAGACCACAGCTTTCCTTTCTCCTTGTGTCCCCTGTGCCATATGCACCTTAGAGGAGGCCAAGACAACCTTCAAGATCCAGTTCACCCACGCGCAACGCGCACTGCAATGGCCAATCCCAGAATAGAGGATTCCAGGACATCTTTCAAGATCCAGCTCGAATGTGCACAGTGCACTAGCCCATCTCAGCAGGATGCCTGAGTGACTGCCACATTCTGTAGACTTCTCACCTGTGACTTTAGCTTACAGGCATCAGAAGCTGGGACCTCAGTCCCTAGCATTTGACAGGTAAATTCTGGCATTCGGGGAACACTTGAAGGCTTCTCAGGTACCTGTCTATCCACGCCCTTTACCTTCTTTATTCTTTGGACCTGGAATATTGGGCTTTGTGGCTTTTTTTTTTTGGTAAGTGTTGTCAAATATTCCAGTTTTTCAAGTAAAATTGAAACTATGAATCCTTGTAAGCAGCCTTCCAATGTTTGCATATCAATCCCATGGCTTTTGGCTTTTTATTTGCTAAGAGCAACAGCCACTATCCCCCAAAGTAAATTCTTCATAATGGATTTTATCCACTGGACACAAGCTCAAAGGATCTGATCTGAACAGGGAAGCACTTCCAAATTCAAAGTGGCGGCGGCTGCTCCACAGGTGCGGTGCATTCACTTCCTCCCAGTCTCTCTCTGCTGCCTTCCTGATGGCCTACAGCAGAAGGTAGAGTCAGCCATATGACTGGAGGAAGACACAAAGTCTCCTGGACTGTACCAAGCACCCTTTGTTCCCCTTTTTCTCTAGCACTGACGATACAGCCTTTTGGTTCTATGTCTCTCTCTCTCTCTATCTCTCTCTGTCTCTGTCTCTCTCTCTGTCTCTGTCTCTCTCTCTGTCTATCATCTATCTCTATCAACTTATCTATTAACTTATCTATCGATCATCTAAGGATGTACATATATTTGTTTGTATGTATGTATGTATGTATGTATGTATGTGTGTATCTATCTATCTATCTATCTATCTATCTATCTATCTATCTATCTATCATCTATCTATCTATCATCTATCTTCCATCATCTATCTGCCCACTCTACAGTGATATAATAGGTTTATTGCTTGCTTAGCTTCAAGGCTATTGACCTTTAACTGGTAGTGTGGAAACAGGCAGCAATCAGTGTGATAAGATCTGGCTCCCTAAGCTCTGCCATGTGGAATAGATGTCAAAACTCGAGGTGACATAAAGGGACTGCTTTGTCCTATCCTGCCTCTTTGCACACCTCTCTGTGTTACAACAACCACAGACCGTAAATGGGGGTTTGGACCAAGGCAGGGATCAATTTCCTGGCTAGACCTTATTCTTCCAATCATCCAGATGCTTGCCTTGAAAAGCATCCCAGTGTGCTGCCTAAGAGAGAATGAAATGGGAATCAAGTTATCCCCTCTTCTGGGCTCCAAGCCCTGATGCTATTTTCGGCTCATGTCTTTCTTTTGCCTTCTGCACAGTCAGCTATTCAGTCCTGCCAAGTCTACCTTGTTAATCCCTTCCGTGCCTCCTGCTCCTTGTCTCATCTCAATCTCAGCTCTGCCTGGCACACTTCGGATGCTCAGCTTTCTGTACCTGGAGTATTAGAATGATCTCTTTACTCTGAGTTCTCAGTCCAACCTCATGGTACTTTGCCATGAACCTCCTAAAGCATGGTGCCATTTTTTTCTATGTGAATATTTGATGGGCCTTTTTTCTCTATTCATATCATTGTCTTTAAGCTTGTGTTGAGTGAACTTAATCCAGTAAAAAAGAATTGATCTTTGGCAGGTGGATTCGCTTGCTAATTTAAGAAACAAACCTGTAATCAACATTCAAATATTGGAAGGATGCATATAAAGATTCACAATTCCAATTTTACTTTAAAAAATGGAATATTTGACAATACTGAGCAATAATTCTCACATAACAATCATTCTATGGAGTCGAGTTTGGGCTTTGTGAAGGTTCACTGTACTGCCGGAGTCAGTGTGTCTCTCCTCACAGGGATACATATGCATAGTTCCTGGTACAATTTTAACCACCAAGACTATATCTATGAGTAAGATTGAAGCTTCTCTCTCTCCAAAATGACTGCCAATTTCTTAATTTAGTGCTTGAAGACAAGACAATGCAGTAGGCTAAATAACGTCCAATTTGTTCATATCCTAGTGTCTAGAACCTGTGCATGCTTTACCCAACAAAGCAAAGAGGTTTTGCGCGTATTATCAAATCTTATCTTTATGATAAGACTTTCCTACATGCCAGGTGTATCAAATGTGACATGATCAGGAGAAGCTGGAGAAACAGATATTTGAGAATTGTTAACAGAACAAGCATTGACTATGTTGTTGATGACGCTACAACCTAGAAAATTCTGGAGGCCTCTGGAAGCTGCTGAAAGAGGCCAGGATTGACCCTGGAATCTGCAAGAGGAATCAGCTCTGTTGACACTGTGATTGTAGCTGTGTAAGAGTCATGTCAGACCTGCCCTCCAGAAGTGTTAAAGATTGTGCTGTGTTAAATCACCGCATTAAATCACTACAGTCATTTGTGACAAGAGCAATAGGAGACAAATGGAGCTTCCCTCCAACGTGATTTTCTTTTCCATTGAGGGCATGTGTAGAGAGAGTTATGGCTCCACGCATTTGGCTTATCAAATAGGCAGTTTTTTTTTCTTTTACCCTTCTTCTCATAACGTATAAACCCTGATTCATATATTTTGCTAGAGTATAGGCTTGGGTTGCCCATTTTCTCATCTCTAAGTCCAAATTTGTCACAGCCCTCAGATGGTCCCTGTTCTTAGTAGCTGCTCGGCACATTTTCTCTGTGTCGGACAGGACTTGACAGGAGCTGGCTGCTAATCTTCATCCCCTTCTGTCGCATTGCTAAATGCTGACAATGCATCAGGTCTTGAACTCAGGAGTTATTGATTATCTTCCAGAATCCTCACAAGGTGCCACGGCATGTGCGTGCTCATGTGTGGATACTCTCAACTTGTGTGGCTGAGCCTCCTTTTTTCCATGCAAAACTTTGCCCTTGGCCATATTTCCTGTCATGACCTTGAAGTCCTGGCATGAGGTTGGAAATAAATAACCACAGAGGCTCATACAGGCCCGGGAAGAAGTCTTGGACTATGTGAGCTAGTAAAGTCTTGTGTTCTGAATACACAGATTACGTATGAACTAGAAGTTCAGTATTGGTACCCATATATCTCCCTGACCTCACAGAAATTCCAGTCTTTGAGGAAAGGCACACAGAGAAGGACCAGCTTGGCACTTCTAAACTGGGGAATCTGGGGAATCTTTTCTCTGGCTTACTGGAAGTTCCGAATTAAACATAACCTTACTTGTGTCTATGTCTTCAAATGTCATATAGTGTCCATGAGTGTAAAGACCATAGTGCATCTCTCTGTCAGTCTGTCAGGGTTTGGCATATGTGTACATTCCGACTGAGCCAAAAAGAGGTGTGAATGTACAGTAGCCAAAACTTACTGCTTTTCTAGCCCACGCTATTCACCAAGCTAAGTTTTCCACATGTGTTTCCTAACCTGATCCTCAAAGTCTTTTACCTACCAGCAGAAGAAGCATTTTGGTCAAAGTCACAGGACCAGCACGTAAGGGTCTCAGATTGTAACTCACACCTGTCTGTCTCTACCCACCACTTCCCATGGTTAATGGATGAATTCATTCAACGGAGTTGTAGTATTGGTTCATTACGGAGCAGGGTCCCTTAAGAAGCGCTAGAGACACAATGCTGAGTAAATCAGATACTGTCTATGACTTTACAGAGCTCACACAGATGCACTCACAGAGTTGAAGAAACAAGGAAATCCCATCTGTATATGATGCTTGCTAAAGGCACAGAGAAAGGGTGCACAGTCCTTCCATGATCTAGTCTCAAACTGCTGCAAGTGCACATTTAGACCTATGTGTGCTATAGAGAGGAATTGCTGTGGTCAACAGGTCCCAGACCACATAAACCATGGTGCACTAGTTTGCCCCACTTGCAGGGCTCTCTGTATTGCACTACCAGCCCTCTTTCCAGAGTAACCATTGCCCTGCGTTTAAAGAGTGCGCTGATTGCATTGTTAAGAATGACTTATATCAGAAAACTTGAAAGTGACTGGGAAGGTGATACAATTAACTTTATTAACTTACCATGACACTTAATTTACTCCATTATTTATGAACATAAAAATTACATTCAGCAAGATGCATTTTACAAGTGTTTGGGGATTCTGTTAACCACTGTACGCCCACATGCTGCCAAACAGGTTGAACCCAACCTTTGCCCATCAAAGCAAAATTATACATACAAGGACAGATATGTCGGGTCCGTTGTTCAAGGGCATAGAGTGGCTCAGAGGCCAAGGTGGATGGGGAGGAAGATTTAAACCCTGTGGACATGTGGTGTGTGTCTCTCACATTCTTCTCCGCCCCGTCTTTCATTTAACATTTTACAAAGGAAGAAGAAAAGGCTTTCAGATTCTGCACATGGCCCGAGGAGTGAGCTCATTGCCACTTTTGACTGAAAGCTCTAAGGGAAAGCTTGGCAAGCCGGGTAACAGCTGTGGCACATGCGACTGCCCCGTCACGCTTGTGTCACCATAATAGGCAGCCTTATTATTTTTTAATTAGGAGCTTCAGTGTTTTGTTGGGCTGTAAATGTGTCAGGACCCAGGGATTTGGCTAGACAATGGACTGTCTTGCATTTAATCTTCATGGAAGAGTTGGGGAGACACAGGGTCGGTGTGCAAAAGCCATTTTGTAATTGTGGGATAACAGTACTTAACATTTGCTAAGCCTTCATCACTTTCCAGGCCTCGGGCTGAAGAGTCTTTGGACTCATTTATTAAACCAACCAAATGATACATATGCCTTGAACTCTTACTGCGGTCTATGGGCTAATGGAGTCATTTTGGTGGGTAGAGAGGTGATAAATAAAACCCATCCAGAGTCTGCCTTTCAGGATGCTAGACGGTAGGAAGAATATCCTTAAACAGCTGAGGTGGAAGATTATAGAGACGGGAGAATTAGGAAGAAGCCAGCGAAAAGAATCTTTGCTCCCATGTTGTGAACACAAGGCACCCCATCTTCCCCTGCCCTGGCTCACAGCACACACACTCTGGAAAGTCTTTCCCTTAGATCGGGCGCTAAAGTTCATTGACAGGTGCTGCATATCTTCCCTAAGATACGCCTTAGCGGCATCGATTTCCCTCCTCCTTTTCCTCCAACTTGAGCTTATTGCACTCCCTCAATGACCTCTCGGCTGTATCCCTAGTGTCATTGTTGTCCCCTCTGACACACTGGCTGCTCTCTAGTGGCGTGGATGTAATGTATGTAGCTGGTTATGCTATTCATGTTTAGTTATAGGCAGGTTTTCCTTGCCTAACCATCACACTTTGAAAAGCCAAAGTAACTCAGAAACACTGGATGATTTGACTTAGGTCTTGACCTGGTCAGGGAATCCTGGCACCTCTGTAGGAATAAGAAGGAAGGAAAGGAAGAACCTTGGAGGAAAAGCTCTAAGTTTCATGTGATATCAGGGAATTTTGAGCAATAGAGATAGGAGGCAGGTTTGGAGGACTTAGGGATGTGAGATAATATTATCTTATATGTACAATATACAGGAAATTCCAGTAACTTTGTGAACTATGCTTTTATTATCCTTATTTATTACTAGTCTCTTCTAGCTGCTACTAAAACCCACCAGTTTTAGCATCTTTTATGGGCTACCTACTTTAGTATACTTCCTCTATATCATTTTATTTATTTATCAATGAAATTGTGAAGCAAGCATTGTTCCTCACATTTGACGGGCATGTCTATACGAGGGCTGATTTCTCAAATATTAGTGTTTATTTCAATTGCCTAGAATTTTGTCACATTGCAGACTCTGAGCCTCCACCTCCAGAATTCTCACTCCGTGCTCCCACTCAGACCCCATGGATCTGCATCTCCATGCATTTGTGGTCATAGGTGATGGTGCTGTTGATGTGGTTAGGAAGTCACACTAGGAATCATATTTTTAAAGGTTCAGGACCGGTACTCACAGATGATACTCAACAGAGAGAACAGCAAATCACGTATCCATCAAAATCCACATCTAAGATGCCCTCCTGCAGTGCACACTTGCTCAATTTGGCACAGGCTGGGAGAGAAACCATCAGAACAAATGAGGGATGCAGGGAAGAGGAAAGAATAAAAAGAAACACAGCAGGGCACGAGGCAAGTTGACTAGGAAAAAGGCCAAGCATATCTGTACATGCTTAAGCACAGAGCTTGGAAATGACCTCTGTGTTCATCTTGCCCCCACCTTGTGACTCAGAAGTGACCAGAGCTCATGGCTGAAAGTTGTCTACACTTTTAGGATCCCACGTCATCACAGTGTTGGGCGAAGGGAAGGTGACGGTGAGTCTGCCTTAGCCGGGTGACTTCTGAGTGTGACTCAGTACGTTTATTTGAATTTAAAGTTTGACTTTCACAGGTGTCATGACCTTAAAGATCACTTCTCTACACAATCATGTGTTGTAAAATAGAGCAGTATCAACGCTCACCTAAAAGAAAGTTGGCAAGGATCTCCAACCTAGCTCCATCCAGTGAGTCAAAGAGTGTTTCACTATTGTGAGTCAATGTGTTTCTCTTTTGAAGTCCAATGTGCTGGTGGCAGTGATTTTACTGAAAGCATTCATAGCATGGACATATGTGAAGTCTTCCGTGTACTTTGTGGGATGGCATGGACCTAGAACAGTCCCTGAAGGGAATATCTTAGCTCTCCTATGATCAGGAAAACTGAGGGACTCTCCCTCTGTTACTACCTGTTAGTGACTTGGATTGGTAGTGTTGGTGTGTAATGACCGAGGATACAAATAGAAGCTGGAATAGAATGGTTGACCCTGGGGCTTCTGACTGGTCATGCGTGGGTCCCTTTTCTACCATCTGATGATTGTGTGACTGTTCACATCCTTTAACCTAAATCTCAGTTTCCACTTTGCCAGTGTGGAATAATAAAAAAAATCTTTGAAGATAAGAGTTCTGACAAACAAATTTGTGTATATGTATGTGTTATGCATACATGTATTGTGCATATATAGCTTGTGTGATGTGTACACTTGTGCATGCACGTGTATATACGTGTGTGTTTGTGTGTGTGTGTGCGTGGAGACCCAAGGTTGTAGGTCAACATCAGGTGTCTTCCTTACACTCTTTAGCTTGTGAGATAGAGGTTCTCACTAAACCTGCTTCTCAGCTAACTCAACAAGAATTGCTGGTCACTGATATCCAGAGATCCACCTCTCTCTCTCTCTCTCTCTCTCTCTCTCTCTCTCTCTCTCTCTCTCTCGCTCTCTCTCTCGCTCTCTCTCTCTCTCTCTGTCTCTCTCTCCTCTCTCTCTCTCTCTCTCTCTCTCTCTCTCTCTCTCTCTGAGATTACAGATGTTCAAAAGCAAACCAACCCTTTTATGTGGGTGCTGGAGATACGAACTCAGGTCCTCATGCTTGTACAGCCAGTACTTTACCCACTGGGCCATCTTTTCAGTCCCCTGCAGACAAATATCTTCATGCCCTTGAAAGCCTTCGCCCACTGTCATGGCGATCTTGTCTTGGCATGCAGTAGGTGCTTTCTTTCTTTTTCATTTTAGCAAATGTTCAATGAAGAAGAGTAAATGAAGAATACACATAAACTCTGAATCCGAGTGTTACATCCTTGCTGGACCCAGCTCCCATCTTCCTGAAACATGTCTCCCTAGTCCACTGGACTTAATAGCTCATTCCATGCATTCTCACACCCCACTCTGGTGCCACCTGAGAAAATAGATATGTCACCACCGTGGGCTCCCCTAATGGCCTCAGATAAATGGCTGGCCCTCGTAAACAAGACGGGAATGGCAGGCAAAGGTGACATGAAAGGATGCATGGGAAAAGCAATTGTGTTTGCCTTTAAGGAAGTAAAAATCGTATAAGGCATAGTGACCTCTGCTCTACATTGGGGAAGAAATAAAAATAAGCAATTTACTTGCACATGGTTCATGGGAAAATAGCCTTGAGGAGAAATTACTTATGTAGTGAATTTATGTCCCGTTGTAAGACAGATTATACCACTGTATCAGCAAATGGGGTCAGAGGACCAAGGAGGACGGATAAGAGGAGGCTGGTGTAGGCATAGCTGCCCTAACCGTACGTGAATCTGGAAATGGCTGTTGACATTCTAGAATTGCTAGGCTAAAGGCATTCCACTTAATTATTCCTAATTTTTTTTTTTTTAATGCAACAAGGGCACACATCGTCTAGGCTGGTCTTGAACTGGATAGGTAGCTGAGAGTGACCTTGAACTTTTATTCTCCAGTCTCCAACTCTGGGACGATAAAGTTGTGCCACCATTTCCTAAAATGCTTGAAACACAACTTAGGTCCCCACCGATGCCAGGCAAACACCCTGCCAGATGATCGGCAGTCCCAGGCCCCTTGTCCTACTTTTTATGAAAATCCCGAAACAAACTGGGTTTCTATTCTGTGTATATCTCGCACGCAAGGACGGCGGTTTCTGAAGGAGGAGGAGGCTGTGCTTGGAGCAGATCTTATCTAGCATCGGGAACAACTGCAAACTTGGTCGTTGTTTTTATGCATTATTGAATTGTACCACGGGTCTCAGGTTCCGATGCCTCAAGCAAGGCAGGAAGTAGCAGAGACTCCTACCGGAGAGAGCAGGAAAGGCGAGGTGCAGAGATAGCGCACTCCCTCTGTTCCTGAGCAACTGCTCCCAGTCTCTGCCGACACAGGCCTCGGGCTCACAGATATTTCCGCCTTTTTAAAAGACAGTAGAAATAAGGGCTATTGCCTGATAACTGCTCATTACACATATTTTTCTAAACAAGGAATTCAAATAAACTTGCCTTCAAGTCAAATCTTACTCCTAGTAAGTGATCCCTTGTTTATGCAGACCCAAATAAGCAACGCACCCCATATGGAAGGGATTTCCAAGCCTGTGGGCTTTGCCCCAGGGCTGAGACTTTAAGTCCAGTCAGTTTTTTTTTTCTTCACACATTGGGACTTTTAAAATTATTCCCAAATGTTTTCGTGTCCCATATGTCTAACGCTTTTCCCCAGAAACTTGACTTGTCAGTCAGTGAGGTTCTGTGAGAGGCCGTTTCCAGCCCACAGAGGGTGACATCTGCTTGGGTCTCTGGCACACAGCAACAGACAGACTAATCCCTAGCTTTCTTAGATCAGCTTACTGTGGGTTTGAAATTAGAGATATTTAAGAGGAAATCTGGTACTTCTCCTTTAGAAGTTATGTGAGCAAGGGCAGCCTGGTCTCTGGTTTCCTAAGGAATAAATTGGGGTATAGATAAGATTTCCTGCGGTCATGAGGAGGACTGAAGGCGTCAGTGGTAATGCTGACCTGTTCTGAACTCCTCACACATGGTGGCAAGAGTGAGCCTTACCTGGGTTCTGGGCTGTGAGGGTCAGGAGCCTGTGCCATTATCTGAGGAAGCCACCAATCATCGTTGCTTGCGGTATTTGAACGTTGCCTCTAAGGCAATGTTGAAAGTGTGAACCGTGGAAGATGTTTGAGTTTTAGAGGTGGTATCTTTCTAAGAGGACAGCTTAGCCTTTTTTTTTTTTTTTTTTTTTTTTAGGAGCTCTTAGACTCTCAAGCCAGAGGGCATCTCCACTACAAATGATGGATCCCTCTGTTTATTCGCTTTGCCTTAATTGGCAATAAAGGTTATACAGATTTAAGCTGTTTAGAAACCTTTGTTGTTACTTGTACGTGAGAGTGTGGGCACGTGTGTCACAACAGTCACAAAGAGAAGGACAGAGAACGACTTTCAGACATTGAATCTTATTCCCGCCTTGTTGTGTCTGGGTCTCTCTCATCTCTGCCGATGAGTGGGACTTCTACAGGCTAGTGGGCCCCAGGAGTTCCTGGTGAAGTTTCTGGCTCAAGCCACCATTCCCCTTGTAGGGGTACAGGGACATCAGATGTGTACTGCCACATCCAGCTTCTCACACGGGATCAAAGGATGGGACTGGGGTCACCAGGGTTGAGCCGATAGTGACTGTATGGCTGAAGCACCTCTCTGGCCCTGAGGATATTTAAATTTGCACTTTTTCACTTTCTGTTTCTTGCATCTTTGTTCATGGTTTGATGGTTCGAATACAGGGGTTCTGAGTCAGTAACTGGAACAGTGGGGCCCTTCGGTCTTATCATCCTTGGCCTTATCCCTCTAATCTACAAACAACAGGGAACTGAACATCTTCCAAGGTTCCCACTCTGATATTTTCAAATTAAAATTTTTCTTGCCTTCGACCATACATTTACACAAAAGATGTGCTCTGGTTTTAACCCAATTCATAGGTCTCCATCATAGCAATTAACTTGTAGCTGGTAGTTGTTTGTTTACATCTCTGAGTTGGGGACACAGATGTAAAGTAGTAAGCTCTCTCTGTCTTGAGGTTCTTATGGTATTTTATAGAAGGTACAGACAGATGACTACATGATAGTAATCTTAACAAGTGTTAGAAGAGACTGAAATTCATCCCTGGGTAGGGAAAGGAACGGCCAATCACAGCCTTATAAATTATTCTACCTGTGTGTGCAGGTGTCTATGTGTGCACAAATGCCTGTAATATGTGTGGGAACATGCAGTATGATATGAGGAAGCCAGAGGGGAACATTCAGGGTCATTCTTCAGACATCAATTGTATTTATTTATTTATTTGTTTATTTCTGAGACCTGGTCTCCCATTGACTGAAACTCACAATGATGTCAAGACTGGTTGGCCAAGCAGCCTGAGATTTGCCTATCTCTACCTCCCCAGCTCTAGCGATGCAAGCATATTCTACAGTTTTCAGCCTTTCCATGGCTTCTGGCAGAGTGAATTCAGGTCCTCCTGCTTGCCAGGGAAGCAGCTTCCTGACAGAGTTATCTGTACAACCCTGAATAATTAAGAATTATTAATAACTAAGAATCATAGTGGTTCTGCTCTTAGAAACTCAGTCTGATGCAGAAAAGCCACACAGTTCTTATAATTCAGCCACTCAGGTTCCACAGTTGGAGCATAAAGAGTGAAATTTGCATACAGAGGGAACAAAGCTGGTTCGCTCAGGTCACTCAACAATATACTTTTTAAATGACAAAAATATATTAGCTTGTGGTGTGACTATTCTCTTTAAAAATTTTATTCTTTTCTCATATATTACATCCCGACCATAGTTTCCCTTCTCTCCTCCCCTCATAGCACCCCCACCCCCACCATAATTAATCCACCCCTCTTCCATTTCCCTTCAGAAAAGGTCAGGTCTCCCAGGCATATCAACCAAACATGGCATATAAGTTGCAATAAGACTAGGCACCTCCCCTCGTACTAAGGCAGCACTGAGTAACCCAGTCTGAAGAGTAGAGTCCCTGGAACAGGTAAAAGAGACAGGGACAGGCCCTGCTCCCACTGTTAGGAGTCCAACAAGAAAACCAAGCTACAGAACCATAGCATATATACAGAGAACCTAGGCTGGTCCCATAAAGGCTCCCTGATAGTTGATTCAGTCTCTATGAGCCGCTATGAGCCTAAGTTTGTTCATTCTGTGCATTTTCTTGTGGTTTCCTCAACCCCTCTGGCTCCTTCCTCCCCCTCTTTTGCAGGATTCCCCAAGCTCCGCCCAATATTTGGCTGTAGGTCTGCATCAGTATCCATAGGTTGCTGGATGAAGCCTCTCTGACGACAGTTAGCTTAGATTCCTGTCCAGTGACAGGACGATTTTTATGGAATGTTATGCTCTGCCCTCTGTCCCAGGAAAAACAACAGGGTAAAAACTTCTTTCCATGTATAGTGTGAGGAGGGAAAGAAAGGAAACAGAAACCCAAAGTTGTTAAGGATTTAGAAGTATGGAAGAAACCATCACTTCCTTTGTCCACTCTTTATTAACCGCCTGATCTGAAAAATCTCCTGAGTTCTCTGTCTCATTTTCCTAGTATGTTGATGGCGGATGATACGAGGTATATGTGAACGTTGTACAAAGGACAATATTAAAAAGAATAAATGTTGGGGAAGTGATTTCTGGACTGCTAATGACTCCAGACATGCTAGTGATCATCACAAGAGAAGGGGGAGAACGGGCTGCCACCCCAAGAGCAAAGGCAATGGTCTTCATGGTGATGCACACTCAGGGCTTTAGGGCTCCGGCCACACTGTGGTAATCCCATTTGTACCTCCTCATCAGCTTTCTCTTCCCCAAGACTAACCATAGCACCTCCCTCGGGTTTCCCTCCACTTCCTCTTCACACATCACGTGTGGCATGGCCAGAATTAAATTCTGTTTTCCTCTCATTCACCTCAGAACTTTTCTTCAAGTTTCTATCTTTTCCCTTACAATAAGGCACTCCCCACTAGACTTCTCTTTCTTCCCAGCGTATGTTCCGTTGGTTCTAGAGAGCCCTCAGCCCACTCCTACACTCCCTGACCCTCACTGCTTAGTTCCCCCAGGATCATCTCGTCCCAGGCTATAGTTTTTCCGTCGTGGCCTTTGTTCCAAGTCATCCCCGTTTCCCTGAAGCTCATCTCCCCAACTTCTGGCAGAGTCATCCTTTTCCAGAGGTAATAGCTCGCTTTTGTTCTTAGAAAGCCTCATTACAGTCTCCTCGGAGCCTACGGGATTACTCCAATGGCTCAAGCTCATTCACGCCACAAGTGGTAGCCTAAGTAAGGTACTTTATGACCTGGAGCCTCAGTTTACCAATTCTGTATTTGCCAATCTGCTTCCTTATTTTCTCTGTAACCCTGCTCACAATCAGACATTGGCCTATGACTCTTAGTACTTCATGCTTTTCTGCACTGTCGTCGAAAACAACGAAAGCCAGGAGTCCCTTTCATGAAAGACTGCTTAGAGCTCTTATTTCCCACTCCTCCATGAAACAGAAAGCACAGTTGTGGGAATGTCCAGCACAGACGTGGTCCAGCACAGGCATGTTCATGTGTCTGGAGCACGAATCAGCTTCTACTTATCCCTTGCCCCAGCATACAGCACAGGACCAGACAAACAAGAGTCCCTCAGCTGGTGGCTCTCCTGGATGCTGAGAACCCTCTTCTAGAAGTCTAAGACCATATTTATACTTTTCTAGAAATATATTTGATTTGTAACAATTACATTTTTGCTGTGTGGCATACGTGGGCATACACACATGTATACACATATGTATACACACATACCCACATGTAGGAGGTGTGTATGAGGAGGGACACGGGACAGCATTGGGTGTCCCAATTCTACCATGCTTTACCTTACTCCATTAATACATGGTCATTCATTGAACCTGCATTTAGGCGGGTGACCGGGAAGTCCCACTGATCCTCCTGCCTCTGCCACCCCATGCAGCATAATGCTGAGGTCACAGACTTATCTTTTTATGTCATGCTAGGGATTTGAACTCAGGTCCTCATGCTTGTGAAGCAAGCACTCTGATCTGCTGAGCCAGCTTCCCAGCCCCGGAATTATGTTCTGATACCCTAATAGCGGGTGTTTCTGATGTGCTCAAAGAAAGAATTTTGAGGGGAAATTGAAGACAGCAAATAAAAAGAACAAGGCAAGGCAGGAGGGAAAAAGACAAAAAAAGGAAAAAGCGATCAGAGAAAAGGAATAAAGACAAGGAAAAGCGAAGTGATGGGATGGGAAGAGCAAAACTCCTATCATAACTGCTGAAAATAATCTTGTGTTTAGTATCGTGATCTCCTTACAGCAGTGGTTCAAGGAACTTTTAACACAGTGCCTCATGCTGTGGGGACCCCAACCTTAGAACTATTGTATTGCTACTTCACAACTATAGTTTTACTATCACCATGAATCACGTGCAGGAGATCTGACATGCAGTCACTCAAAGGGGTCACCACCACACACATGACCACAAAGAACAAGTGTCCTTTAAGGAGGGAATTGCATATACTTCATCTGGGTTCAAGCCAAACCCTTTGACAAGATGTAGCTCTCTATACCAAGCGTTTCAGATTCCTCTCAGATGCCACAGAATCAATTTGCATTTGTTCCACAACCTTCTGAGAAATTCCTCAAAAGCCATCGCGATGACATCATCTTTTGCCTGTGTGTCACTGCGTTGTTCACCCGAATGTGACTGCTCCTTGACGATCAAGAGAAGACAGTTTGAGGAAGTGTGTACTGCCATGTTTTTGGCCTGTAGAAAAGTCAGGTGATTGGGAAGCCTGACTCAGACCACATCCATCCAGGACCAGGAAGCTTTTTCAGGCTAACTGTGTGGCTGCTATTACTGTTTGCTCTCCAGTTTTATGCCATTCTCTCTAGTTTGCTCTTTGCCTGTGATTTCTGGGAGCTCCTAGCTGTGCCTCTTAAGACCTATAACCAGCTACAAATCATGTCTCTGGATTCTCTCTGCTCCTCCTCTTCCTAACAATCATACTGCGCACACTGCCTGTGGCTAGGTCCTAGACGAAGAGGTATCACATAACCTGTAACAATTACCAAGAGACTAACGATTCAAATCGGGCATTGGGACCCTGTTTTCATGATTCCGAGGAAGTCACCCTGTGGTAGCTTCTGTCTGGGCTGTTTGTGCCAGTAGGGACACGGCTGATGTTACGAAATCCAAGCCCATTTACAAGATTTCAAGCGCATTATTAGTTAGTGATAGCTCCAATGGCTTCACAAAGGTCAGAGGACATTTGCAGAAACAAAGGGTGATTGGCTTTGACAATGGAATTATACAAGGAACCCAGCTTACTTACAGTGAGATAATTGTCCTGCCATGCTGCATACATTAGTTTTAATTTTGTCACTTGTGTAGACAGATACAATTATGCTGGTCGGATATTTACTTCCTATTCCAGGATAATGGATCTCTTTCTAGCTTTAGAACGAGGGCGATAAGTTGTTGCCTGAGAATTGTGGGTATCATTCTTAATTTAGGTCTTAGGTTTAATAACAGCATTAGGGGAGATTGAGGTTAGTCATTAAGGAAGATGCTCACTCGCAGGCCTGGAGAAATATTTGTCTATGTCGATGCTAAAATGTTTGAGAAATCCTCGTCTGGTAAGACGGACCAAGGACTTTCTTCTGCAAGCCCAGATTGGGCTTATTTTCAACAGCTCCTTGGACACTGTGAGCTATTTTGATACTCTCAGAGTAAGCCTCACTTACCTGTTTTTAAGAATTTTTTATTTGTAATGTTGTGTGTGTGTGTGTGTGTGTGTGTGTGTGTGCGTGTGCGTACACACACACATCAGTGCACTTGCCTGGGGAGCACATTGCATCTTCCTGGGGTTGGAGAGATAGGCCGCTGTGAGTCATTTGATGTGAGCACTGGGAACTGAATTTAAGTCCTCTTCAGAATATGGGCTCTCAACTCCTGGACTATCTCTGTAGACCTTTAGAGAATGTAGAATATCTTTTTATTCATCCATCCACCTGTCTGTCCACCTATCCTTATATTTTTGTTATTTCTGAGTTTGTATATGTATATAATGATTTATGATCATATCTACTTCCTATTACCCTTTCTGTCTCCCATGACTCCCAGCATGGCTCCCTCACAACTTTAAACCCTGAAGTTTTCTTTTTAGATAACATACTAAACCCACTTAGTGACGCTCATATGAGCATTGCCGTGAGGTTATCCGTTGGAGCACGGGGAAGCTACCAACATTAGCAATGGATAGTTGCTGCAGCGAAGGACATTATTCTGCCCGGAGGAGGTGGCTGCGGCCTACTGTCTTTTTATTGAAATCTCAGCAAAATTAAGATCTTAAATTTCAAGAGAATTAATAGAAGACCAAAGGAACTCTTATCCCCAAGAAACCCCAGAGTATCGTGGGGAAAACAGGCATCTACAGCATGAGGCCAATATGAAGAAAAGGGCAGGTAGCTGGGTTGGTGGAGAGGGGTTGCTCACGGTTGACAGCCATTCCTTGGGCACAGAGGATTAATGTTAGAGAATATGACATATTTGTACATCTGCATAGCTAGAATTGGGGCCGTATTATGGAGCTGCTGGGGATGAATTGGGGAGCATTAACAAGGAGCAAGTGAGAGAAGTTTTTGTTTGATTTTGTGGTACCCCACGAGTCTGCTGCTGTCCCTTGAGTCCTCTGAGACATGCTGCAGGGAGACTTAGCAAGTTGACAACCTGCAGCTGTTAGAACTGGGGTTCACAGTCAGGTTATACGGTCTCAGAGATGTTCCCGGATGGCGTCTGAGCGTGATGAGGCAGAGCTAGGCTCTTCCTGTTCAATAGGAAACTCCTCTAAGGAGCAATCAGCCCCAGACTCCCCAGAGCCCTTGACTTTCCAGAGATACTGCAGTCTCCAGCATGTCCTACCCATGGCTCTTTCTTGTCTCCTCCTTGCACTGAGCCAGGTTTGCAACGTGTCTCCAGCTCCTCTCACCCTCACCTGCCCGGGCTTTACTGATTCCTCGGAGTCATTTCCGTTGAACAATCACATACTCCTCATTCTGTCTTGCTGTATGCTTCCTGAGGAGTGGAACTGACAAAGACTGGCTGAGATGTTTGGAATTGAAGTACTAAAGAGCCACGGGGACACGGAGTAATATAATCTCTACTACTCAGAGTACTGCGTGTGCAGTGCACAGGGGTGGGGATGATATAGGAAACGTAAGTCATGAGTAGGGTAATGACCTATCAGAAATGAGAAAATAGAAAACTGAAAGAGGCTAGGTGGATCCAGGAGGTAGAAACGCAGGGTAGTGTGGCCAAGCTACTAGACAGTGGGGAATGAGATGAAAGCCTCTCAGCTGCTTACCAGGGCCAAGTTCTGAGCTTAGAAAGATTGGCTTTGTAAGATCACCTAGTGAGGCGGCTTCTAGTGGGTGGCCCTCACGTGGACACAGAATGGGTGGCTGGCAGGTGAAGGTGTTTATGAGGCCACCAGCACTTGCCGTCCGCCGGGATGATCCCCTGAGCACGAAGACACAGTGGTCTCCTCTCTGATCTTTGGCTTTGTACCCCCTAAAGGTAAGAAAGCATCCTTTTCCATTGATCGAGAAGAGGTACCACCATAGAAAGGAGCACTTGGATGAATTTTGGTGAATAAATATGTGTAATAACTTTTTGAGGGGGAGTTTTTAACTAAATGTTGAATGTTGAGATTATTGTCTCATTGAAAATTTAAAAAAGATCTAAATTTGCAGTTTAAGTGTTGGTGTTGTGATTCTTTGACTCTGGGGATGATGAGACTGATACCTGAGGATCCTCTTCCATCTGCTCCTCTGTGGCCGGTATTTTAAGTTGGGCAACTAAGCCTCATGAGACCTTTACCTCTGCCTTTCTGACAGAGGGAGTCGGGTCATTCAATTTTGCAAATTTTCTGGGAGTATTTTAGGAAATAACAAACTGAGGTGACTGGTGCCACAAACCCTCCACCCCTGTTTTTACCGAATTAAATCCTGGAGAGACGCTGAGGACTAGAGACGCTGTCCTGAAAATCAAAGGACGGACTTAAGGGGCGAGATCAAGCCAATGAACCATGTCAGCTGAGTGTACTTCCAACTTCTGGGGTGAGAAAAAGAAATCCATCTCTCAGACACAAGCCACAGAAAACTAGCCATGCCGAGTTAGTTCCTAACAAACTTCTTACAGTGGGGGAAATACTGAGGGGGATGTACCTTCTAGTGGCATGAGGTCATGGTGGTTACCTTGGTACCACATCTTAAAATGTGCACCAGTCTTCTCCCTCCTTACACAGACTGGACATCAGAAGTTTGAATATAAAGTTTGAATGCATTTGGGGCATAGGAAGGTGTCACTAGGCTAAAGAATCATAATGTAGAATTTGAAGCTTTGAATTTGTAGAAGTTACATTTACATTCAAAACAAAGCATCATATTCTATTTTTAATCTTTGTGATCTATTCCCCATGTGGATCAGGCATCATACTGGGTCTCCCTAAGATACATATTCCAGGAAAGCACGAGTTAGTAAAGAAAGACGTCCGTTAGTGACGCAAATGTGGCGTGGATGCCTACCCTTGGTCCCAGCCAGCAGGGAGCAACTGTTAACCTGAAGGCAGCTGGCACCCCCAAATCACAGGGCATCCTGCAGCCGGAGCTGCGTTTAGAAGCTCCTCTCTTCCTTTTTAGCCCTTCCTCTTGTGCAGGTCTTCCAGATTAGGAGGAGCAGTGAGGGAAAGTCCCAGGTCCTGGACAGGCTTAGAGTCGACAAGCGACACCCAGTGGTATGTTGCCTCAGGGTAGACTCTGGCACCTGTCTAATGTAACTAGGGTGACATATTTAGAAGAGCACACTCTTGGCACAGGTCCAGGCAGTGACTAGATGCAGTTTTAATAGCGGCACAGGGGAGGCTTCTTGAGTGGGCTCCAAGCATAAGGGGAGTGTGATAGATCGTTACTGATTTCACTGTGGCAGATAACTGGATACTACCACCAACCTCACACGAATCTCTAGACTCCCCAAAACGGTGGTGTCTGGGGCACCAGCGTGGGTTAGGGACCACTGGTTAAGCTGCTAGACTCTTTATGGTTTAGTATATTGTTCTAAAATGGGCCTTGCCTTTTGGCCCAGGCTGCTGCCCTTACCAAAGCCATCAGAATACTCAGATAGCATTTTAAGAACCCACAGTAAATTATCATTAGGGCCCTGGCTTTTCACACCTCCTCCTTGGGATCCTCTTTATCCATGTGATTTTGTATGGTCTTCCCTCTAGGTCCGCTACCAGCCAGGCAGCCCTGAAGCTACAGAGTTCTTCAGAGAATCCCATGTGATTTTGATAAAGGATGCACAGTAGTTCACGCTGCTGAGATTCGGAGACGGGACAGAGACATCTGTATATCAATACCCCTTTAAACGGAGTGATACTCAGCCTAACACACGGTCTCTGAGTCTTGATTTTGAGTTTTTAAATCTATAAAAATATTTATGGCATGACCTATCACTCCAGAGTAACTTGAAGACTAAATAAGACAACCCAATATGTAAGATATTGTTAGCAACATGAGAGCCTGAATATGTGAGCCTTAAATTCTCATTACAGGGCTGTCGCCCGTTTTTCTACATTAGGGACCATGGTCCCAGTTTCCTGCATGAACCCTGGCGGATGTGGTTACACACAGGCTGCCTTGCTGTGCATTCCCGTCTCCAGAGGGTGACTCTAGAGGAGAGCCTCTCAGATGACATCCTACAGCAGACCAGTGTCTGCAGAACTGGCTTCGAGGGTGGCCGAAAGCAAGCTGGAGACAGAAGTAAACTCACCGGGGTAATGTTCGATTTGAAAAGACCAAGGAAGAAGTGGAAAAGGAAAGGGATAAAGGATAATTTGGCAGAAACTTTAGAGCTAACGAAAAGTTAAAACCAAACAAAAATAAAAGCAAAATAAAACGCAATCTCCGCTCTTGCTGCCTGGTTGTCTAATCGCTGCAGGCTTTGGTTTTCGTGCCCTTTGAGCAGCTTTAATATAAATGTCATAGTGCATCTAAGGCATCTGGGGCATGGTGGGCACCCTTCTTATGTGCTTTTCATCCGAACTTGGATCATGAAGGCTTAAGGGACGCACGGACAACCAGCACCATTCACCGTTTCAAGTGCTAGGCCGTGAGAAGGAACCTGGGTGAAGGAAGCAGCAGAGAAATCCATCTTTCTGTGCACCCAGTTTTAAGGCATGAGATTATTTTCTCTTTGACATTTTCCCCCCTGCATGACACTATATTTAGTTACAATGTGGCCCACGGCAAAGGCCGCAGTTTATTTTGAAATGTGCAGAACCACGAGCTGTACAGTGCTCTGTGTATTGGCATCGCAGTGCCAGGCGTGGGGAAACTTTCCTATCCGTTATCTGCTTTTCTACTGTGTCTAATGGAACGCCATGGCCATCCAATCCCGTGTGAAGCACCTCTGTAGCTTGGACTCAGTATACCAAAGATGGTACAGCACTCAGTAACTTGCAAGCTTCTTTGCCATCACTCATCACTCTTTTACCTTTCTCAACGGCCCCGTGGACTAGACATTTTGATCCTCATTTGGAGAGAAGGCGATAACTCTGGGTCGTTAAATGACGTCTTCCATGTCACAAAATTAGCTGAGTCTCATCTCCTTTGCATAGTACTCAGGATGCAAGACCCTCTCTGAGACCTGCTCCATGGGAGCTGTGTTTTGCTGTTGTTGTTGTTACTGTTATTGTTGCCAGTGCAAGGAAGCACAGTTCATTCCATGTCAGTCCCACTGGGTCTCTGTTCTAGCTATCCTCCTCATATTTATTTGCTACGGACAAACTGCGAAGTACTTTTAAAGAGGGCTCTATTTATGAATTGTTTCTCTCGGTGTCTCTGCTACTGTATTTAGAAAGTGGTCTTCTGCTTGTTTGGTTAGAGTTACTCCAAGATATTTTATATTATTTGTGGTTATTGTGAAGAGTGATGTTTCTCTGATTTCTTTCTCAGCCCATTTACCATCTGTATAAAGGAGGGCTTTTTTTTTTTTGTTGCTAATATTGTATCTTGCTACATTACTAAAGGTGTTTAGAAGTTGTAGGAGATCCTTGGTAGAATTTTTGGGGTCACCTATCTAAACTATTATATCATCAGCAACAATTAATAAATGGAACCTCCTTAAACTAAGAATTTTCTGTAAAGCAAATGGCAAGGTCAACAAATGAAACGGCAGCCTACAGAATGGGAAAAGATCTTAACCATCCCACGTTGAAAAGAGGGCTGATCTTGAAAATATACAAAGAACTCAAAAAACTAGTCATCAAAAGAACAAATAATCCAATAAGAAATGGGGTATAGGCCTAAACAGAGAACTCTCAACAGACTAACCTAAAATGGTTGAAGGATACTTATGGAAATGCTCAGCATCCTTAGCCATCAGACAAATGTAAATCAAAACAACTCTCAGATTCCATTTGACACTTGCCAGACTGGCCAAGATGAAAAACACTGATGACAACTTATGCTGGAGAAGATATGGGATAAAGGGAACACTCCTCCATTGCTGGTGGGAGTGCAAACTGGTAGAGCCACTTTGGATATAAGTATGGTGATTTCTCAGAAAATTAGGAAATAACCTACCTCAAGACCCAGCAATACCATTTTTTGGGCATATACGCAAAAGATGCTCAATCATATCACAAGGACATGTGTTCAATTATATTCATAGCAGCATTATTTGTAATAGCCAGAGCCTGGAAATAGCCTAGATGCCCTTCGACAGAAGAATGGATAAGGAAAATGTGGTAATTTACATAATGGAGTACTACACAGTGATCAAAAAATGATATCTTGAACTTTTCAGGCAAATGGATGGAGCTAGAAAATATCTATAGTGAGGTAACCCAGACCCAAAAACACAAATATCATATGTATTCACTCATGAGTGGCTTGGCTTTTTAACATAAAGCAAAGATAACCAGTCTATAAATCACAATTTCAGAGAACCTAGACAACAATAAGTACCCTAAAATCTAATGTACATGGGAATCTAGACAACAATAAGGACATGAATTTAATGTACATGGGAAGTAGAAAAAGATAAGATCTCCTGAGTAAATTGGGAACATGGAGACCATGGGAGAGGGTTGAAGGGGAGGGAAGAAGAAGGGAAGGGAGCAGAGAAAAATATATAGCTCAATAAAAATAATTTTAAAAAAGAGGACTCTAACGTACCAAAGTGTGGTGTTTGCCAACAGGTCTCTAAACTGCTCAGGGCAGCCTACTTGTCCTAGGCCAGTGACTGTAATAGAAGATGGGCTGAGACCCACTGTGGCCAAAGCATTTAGAGCTTTCTAGAGGGGTCTGAGGAGGGAAGGCACACAGGGAGAGCGCTGGACCCCCCTTCATCTGGGATTGTTGATGTGAGAGGCTTTGGTGTTCGCAACCATTCAGTCATTTCAGTGCTGGAGAGACATCAAACAAAGCCAAGCCAGGCAGGACAGAGAACAGACCCTGGCCTCCAATATCTACTACTGTTTTTAACCAACTTGAAAAGTCCTACACCCAATCTTCTTATTACATAATAAAGTTAAGAGTTCTTACTGTCAAATCCCTGTTAGCCATGCTGTTATGGAAGCCCTCGTGGGTGACTGGTCTTTGTAAACAGGTACTGGGAATGCTACTGAAGCTCACAGAACAACATGAGAAGCCACGAGTTTCCGTTGACCCAACACTTTAGAGCCAGAGGCCTGCCAGCCTCAGACTCCCACTAGGGGTTCTGGCTTGAAAACTTTACATCTCAGAAAATACACCAGCAATATCTGCCTCCCCTGCCTGCTCCTTCCCACTGCCATCAGCCTGTGCAGTGGGGAGGACAAAGAAAGACAGGTGCCTCCTGCAGAAAGAAGAAAGGAAAGGAAGCAAAACCTTGGAGGCCGCGAGCCACCAAGCAAACCCAAACCGCACGGCTCACCCTTTGGCCTAACAATGCCCTTCTTTGTACCACCCCAGACAGCAGTGTGGAGAGGTGGAAAACACGTGGCCCCGGAGGGAACAATTCTACTTTCAAGTTCTGGCTGGACCACTTTACAAGAGTGTTACTTTAGGCAAGTCGCTTGATCTCTCTGAGACTCACTGCTTTCATCCATCAAATGAGAAGAATCACCTCTGGCCTGCTTCCTCCCAGGGTTGTGATGTGGATGACAAGGGCAAAGGCACGTGACAGACCCTCTCTGCTGCTTATTAGAACAGATGTCCGAAGGGCATACATGGTCCCCCCTTGATGGGCAGGAGACTGAGGATATTAACGGTCCTTAACACGAGCCTTCAAATAATGTTATTGCTTTCGATAAATTTATAATTTGTACCTTGTAAAGCCTAACATTCTCCCCTCTGAATGCGACTCTGAAGGTTAATGAATGAAATACCTGATTTTCAAATCCCAGCAGCTGGTGTTAATTGGAAGCAAACACACTCCTTCAGGTTTGATCTATCATAACAAGACAGTCAGGTGACTTAACCTCAAAGCAGCTCACTCTTGCACCACCCGGAGCCCAGGGAAGATGGCAAGCATTTCAAAGGCTTTGGATATGTTCCTGTGTTCTTGTTCCGTTCCTGGGCTCTTCCACCCTTCTCTTTTGGAAAAATAGCAAGCAAGAAGGAGGACATGGAGCAAAGGAAATTTAAAGGGACAAGATGGAATATTTTTAAATAACCCAAAAATATTAAATCCATAAATTTAATTGAGAACAACCCCAGAGATTGCTGGCACTTGCTACTGAAGTATGAGGGAATCATCGGCGGCCTTTGCAAAAGTGTGACCGGAAAGCATAATTAAAGGGCCAGAATGGTAAATGCAGGGTCACAAAAAGAGACAATAGCAAAATAGTGGGGATGTATAAGTTAAATATATAACCCCAATGGTTCCAAAAAAATGAAAACACAGACACAGACACACACACACACGGTGCTGTAAGAAGACTTACAATAGAGCCTCCTGACAGAGTGACAGGGTGGACTCCAAGTTCTAAGGCCCCTGTGTGGGTATGATTGGGATTAAACTCAGAAGTTTCTATGGACTAGGGAAACCCCGTGTCTCTGAGACATGTCTCCAACCCTTGTAAAATTTTGTAAAAGCAAAACTCTGGAATTTGTGTCCCTCTCCACGGAGTTAGAAGTTACAAGAGAAGGAGATTGCTCTATAAACCTTCTCTGTAAGAGTCTCTATTCATTCTCCATGTAGTGTGTGCAGTCTCCTTGCTCAACGTTTGACTAGAGAGTATCATTGGTCCTGGGAGGTGAGTACCTGTGTTACAAAAGCTGCAAGTGAGGAGCCCAAAGATTAAGAGATTGTTTTAAATTACCCAACAGATAAGTGTGGAGTCTGGAGTAGAGACTTGCCTAGCTTCTGCTCCCAGGAAATCTATTAACGAAATGAGTTTCCACACTAAATTGCCTATGTGTACAAAACCCTGTAGGTTGCTCATATTTGAGAGGCACATCTACTCTATACATACTAAACACACATATATTCTTCATATGGGTCTTTGCGGTTAGTAAGGCTGCATGGCATAATAAAGAGACTAACAAGCTTTCTGACTTTTTAAAAAGCCTTGAAGGAAAACCTTCACAAGAATATGTGTCAAGAGGAGGATCACCAGAATATCCTGTGCCTCCTACACTTCCTCACCATGCTAGGGCTACCTCCTTAGTTTGTAGCTCCATTGTTGGTTCATTCCGAGTCAGAACAATCCATTACAGACTTGACGGTATGACCCCACCGCTAAAGATATCACATGCATTAGTCCCAGGGCACAGAGAAATCAAGTTGGTACGGACCTGGAAGTTTCTGCCCTGCAGGCTGGCTTTCAAAGTAACAGGAGGTTCTATGCAGTCTACCGAGGGCACAAGAGATCAGAGGTAGCCAGCTGTGAAGAAGGTGAACCTCATTAATGACTGGGGTGTGTGTTCCAGCCAATTAAAGAAAGGGATAGCTAGGCGGGGCGGGTGGTGGTGGCAGGTGCCTTTTAATCCCAGCACTCAGCAGGCAGAGGCAGGTGGATCTCTGTGAGTTCAAGGCCACAGCCTGGTGTACAGAGTGAGTTCCAGTCAAAGCTACAGAGAAACCTTGTCTCGAAAACCAAAAAAAAAAAAAAAAAAAAAAAAAAAAAAAAAAAAAACCGGAA
>NW_026067967.1:4793570-4862073 GCF_014885135.2 Alexandromys fortis | reverse complement strand
GGGCTCTCTCTCTCTCTCTCTCTCTCTCTCTCTCTCTCTCTCTCTCTCTCTCTCTCTCTCTCTCTCTCACACACACACACACACACACACACACACACACACACACACACACCACTGGCATCTTTTCTATAGCACCTTACTTGCCCTCATCCTTATTGCATGTCCATCCCCATTGTATGCCCACGCCGTTACTGAAAGAATCTTCCACACCTGCCTTTGTGGCTAGGGTAACCAAGAAGAAGAAACCACCATCACTGAGTTTCTACGACACTACCTCGCACAGGACCACTGTGTATTCAAAGACTGCCTTACTTGTTTGTTTGCTTTTTCTTTTTGATTGAACAAAATAATCCAATATCCATTTCACTCTACTTTGTCCCAAATCTCCTTGTTCATCACTCACAGAGGCATCCCGGACCTTGACAATAAGATTGTGTCACGTCAGAGGCAAAATCAATAGGCTTCTCTTGAGAAGGTTTGCTTTGATTAAGCAGAGGGGACCCTAGAGGGCACAGGACTCCAGCCCCCTTCTGCCAGGATGTGACAGAACATCTCCATTTCACAAGAGGGGAGGGGCTCCCAGGGTTCCTGGAGTGGGCAAGGTCAGCGGTGAAAACACAAACATCTTTCTCTTTTGACTTTGGAAGGACTGTAATTGCCCACCCACATAGGCAAGAGATAATGTGGAATCTTTTGGATGGAATTCTTGAAAAGCCAAATTCAAATGTTGAGGATGTGGAAGGGACAGATCCTGTTTGTGCATGCGTGTGTGTGTATATGTGTGTATGTGTGTTTGTGTGTGTGTGTGTGCTCTACTTTTCAAAACAGCATTTGAAAGCCTAGCTGATCAGGAAAATAATAAGCCCTGCTAGTTTAGAGGTAAACTCATTAGGTATTTCTGGAGGCGAATTCATACACACACACACACACACACACACACACACACACTGCAGACAGTGTTAGATCAAAGGAATTCTTGGAGACTGCATCTTTAGAAAGCTGTTCTTCCTGACTAGAGGCCAGGGGCTTGGTTTCTCTACTTCAAGAGGGTGGCAGGTGAGCTTAACAGGTAGGGGCCCAAGTTGCTCTAGCCTTTCCCTAGGTGGCTTAGCGACACACTTGTTTCCCTTACTGCCTGGGTGAGGAGGTCACGGAGTGACTATGGTGAGCATGGCGCAGCCTCAAGAGCATCACTAAGAGTCTGCTGCTAGTGTAGGCTCCCACTGTATTTGAAAGCTCCATGCACGGTTCTTTATGGAATCTTGTAACCAGGACCCCCAGGGTTCCCTTGGCCCCTGGAATCTCTCTGACTGCTAAATGTTAGTGATTGCTCTTAATTGCTGCCTCACACTGCCCAGATGCTGCTGGGATTCCTGTACGGGACTTTAAGATTTTGGGGGAAACAAGAACCGTGACGAAGTTCACAGGACGTGACATCTGCATGAAGACCCAGGACCCGCATTCAGAAGTTACACTTATCAGCTGATTGATTTTAGCGAAGGCACTTTAAATCTTTGTGTCTCAGTTTTCTGGCTGCAAAGAGGGCATTATTCTACTACCTGTCTTAAACATGTGTGGTCAGCGGGGAGAGTTTGACTCTCTAGCATGCGTGACAAATGCTAGGCATACTGGCCTGCTCCTATAGTCCCAGTGGGAAGAGAAGGAAGGACGAGGAGATCCTTGGAGCTCTATGGCCGTCTAGTCTTGCTGAATCATTGACGTCTGGATTTAGTAAGACAGCCTGTCTCAAAAAATGAGATGGAGAATGATAGGAGAGACTTGATTTTGACCTCTGACCTTCACATGCATATACATACATATATACATGTGCATACACACACACACACATGGCACCACACACACAAATACAGATAGGCATACAGACAGACAGACAGACAGACACACACACACACACACAAACACACACTGGGCTAAGCCCAAACTCCATGGCCAAGATTTGCTTTCAACTTAAATTCTGACATACAGTTGGCTGCTTTCAGCCACCATTAACGGTGTTTTCCTTCACCCTACTGCCTAAAACAGAAAATGGCAAAGCTGTGGCTCATCCTTAAAGCCTCCCTTCCTCCTTACCTCCAACATCCAATTCAGCCCCCACAATCTCCCTCCTAACCCTGTAAGGGCTACCCTGCTTCTTTCCCAGCACCCCTCACTCTACCTGGAGCCCTGGAGTCCTTGCCATTGCACACATTAAATCAGGAAGCAGCAAGCTGAGAAACCAATATAAGACTGGTTTTCATTCAGGAATAAGAGTTAAATATCTGCTAGGAATGAATACAGAAGAGCATCAAGACGGAGGATCTAGGGCTGGAGAGATGGCTCAGTGGTTAAGAGCATTGCCTGCTCTTCCAAAAGTCCTGTGTTCAATTCCCAGCAACCACATGGTGGCTCACACCCATCTGTAGTGAGGTCTGGTGCCCTCTTCTGGCCTGCAAGCATACACACAGACAGAATATTGTATACGTAATAAATAAATAAATATTAAAAAAAAAAGAAGGAGGATCTATCAATGGCAACAATTAGACCTGGGGGTAGGCGGGATAACAGAAAAATGATAACTATTTAATTAAGGTTGTTTAAATTGTTACAAATACAGGATTTTGGAGGTATGGCTTAGTGGTTAGGAGCACATACTGCTATTGCAAAGAAGTCATGTTTGGTTCCCTGCACTTATGTCAGATAACTAACATCCTCCCCAAACCCGAGTCGACAGAGACCATATAGTAGCTTAAGGATTCTGTGGACTTCTACACTCATAATTGCTCACAACATTTGCACATTTGCATGCATGCACACACACATGCACACATTTAAAACAAGTCTTAAAATATAAATACAAAACAATAAATTTAAACTATTGATCAAAACAATATATNNATATAAATGAAAGAGCTAAGCACAATTTCCAGATACTAAGATACTAAAAAACTGAAATGAAAGACTAATAAAAATTGGTTGACTAAAAGTTTAAATTCAGATAAGAGAGAAAGACAATAGGTAAGTATAATTCATAGGTAACTGAACTATGGCAAAGGAAAGATCTAAATTGTAGCATAGAGAAAAAAAGAGATGGAAATATTAACTATGTTAAAGAAATGATCAAAATAAGAAGATTCATCTCATATATATATGGTTTGACATGGGAAATGAGCCATGTAGAATTTGGGGTGATGTAATCATAAGGAATCATTATCAAGAACCTTGAGCATGAGCAAAATTCCTGACCCCTCAGATTTCAGGTCATGATATCATCCATGCAGAAGAGGGCAATATAAACCATAGAAGCAGTGTAATAAAATTTCATAATGACCAAACATAAAGAAGATCACCGACAGATCAAGGAGAAAAAGAAGATTGCTAAGGAAGCCATTTCCAACCAACAGCCAAGAAGCTACTGAAGAAATGGCAGAAGTAGGTAAAGCTATTATTGTAGGATTAAATCCTCAGATATAGTACCAATTGATACAGACTAGAAATAAAAAGTTATTAATGGATATCTACTAAATAAAAAATTTTTCAGTCCATATGAATTGTAGCTACAGGTACAATAAGATCCATTTTAAAAAGTAAATTTGACTGAATTATAATGGCACAGTTTAGTGGTTCTCAACCTATGGGTCACAATCTCTCTGGGGTGAGATATCAGAGATCCTTCATATCAGATGTTTGCATCGTGATTCAACACAGTTGCAAAATTATAGTTATGAAGTAGCAATGAAAGTCATTTTATATTTGGTGTCACCATACCATGAGGAGATGTATTAAAGGGTGACATCATTAGGAAGTTTGAGAACCACTGGGATAGATGAGAAAAGAGATGTTGAGTAAGAACTAGATAAAGACATGGCTAAGAAAAGTGTCTACCAGATAAACCAAGACTATGCAATTTAGAGAGAGTGCATATAAGAGAAAATTCAAACACAGCAGTCAGTGACAGGTGATACGGGAAGGGATGCCTGAGCTGTCAGGTCCTGAATTTATGAATTAAGGTACTGTTTAAATAAAGAATGCAAATGTATCCAACAAAATCGAAGAAAGAATATGAAGACAGAAGATTATCATGATGGACATGGCAGCACACACTTCTAATCTCAGAATTCAGGAGGCAGAAGCAGGCAGTTCTCTGTGAGCTGGAAGTCAGCCAGTTCTACACAAGTTCTAGGCCAGCCAGGGTTGTTCTGATAATAATAACATAATGAGATCCCATTTCAAAATGTAAAAAAAGGACAAAAAGAAAACAAAGAAAATTTATCAAATTATCATTTTACCAGAAGATAAGCAAAAAAGGAATACAGTAGGAAAAGAAACCTGCTAAGAATACAGCAAAAATAAGCCAAGAGAAGTAAAGCCAAATAATCAATTGATGATCATAAGAAGTATAAATTCTTGGAATATGCCTTTTAATGAGAGATAAGACTAAAAAACACGTGCAAGCAAAATAGCTGAAGACGAAGGAATAGGGAAAATATACAATGACAATCAGACAAACGCAATCAAGTTACTATAAAGAACCAGGTAGGTAGGCCGGAGGGGAAAGCGGTGTTAAGAATAAAGACAATTATCATACTATGTTGAAAAATTTAAAAAATCTTTAAAAAAATCATAGCAATTTTAAATGTATGACATGGTAAATTAAGCTTTAAAATGTAAAGCAAAAACTGAGAGGAAAAAACAAAAAAAGCCATATATCCATAGCCATAGTAGGTAGGTTTTAATGAACACATCTGGTCAACCAATTTGTAAAAGAGACACAAAAATTATTATGTTCACCTTTGTGCTGAACCTTAGCATGATCTGATTAACACACTAGGAACCTATGTGCTGCTTAGATACACGTGAAAATTCAAAGATTTGGTCAGGTTTTCGAAAGTAACAAATGTCTGTCCATACTGAAGCATTAATATCATTAGATACACTTTCCAGCCACATTAGAAAAGGAAAGAAAGAAAAACCAGCAGCAAAAGAACATTAGGAACTTACCTAATCTACCAATTATAAACCACACTTTTAATTAACTCTGGAGCCAAACAAAGGCAGAGAATCTTCGAATACAGTTACAAATGTATGATAGCGGAGGCAATCAAAGTGTAGGGTGCATCGCCTGCGGGTTCTTATGGGATTTGTGGTCCTATCTGCTTATGTGTCAATCAGGAAGGCTGAAAAGTGGCTGAGCATTCAGCCTTAGCAAGGAAGATAAAACCACAATAAAGCAAAGGGAATGAATAGGAGGAATGACGGGATACATGAGCAAAGCAAAAAGCAGATCTACAAAGCCAATTTTGTCATCCAACATGTGCAACAAGAAAGAACATTGTTGCAAGATTAACGAAGAAAGTAAATTGGAATGATTACACAAAACTATGGGATCTCAGAAAACAACAGCATAAAGGAACAAATCATGCCCAAAACCTGAAAAATTAGACAAAAGGACTTCCTAGAAAATTATAATTTAATGAAATTGATTTGAAAAGGAATAGTCTGCCTCCATGGTCTATTACTTGATAAATTAAATGAGTAGTTAGAAATAGGGTTGTTTCGTAGCTTGGTCATACTGGGTTTAGATGCTGTTGCTTATGAAACAATGTCACCATTATAATGCCTTTACCTGGGGACATGACGATGCAATCCGCAATTATACAAGGAAGCTCATATTTGAAGCCAGATTCCATTCTGAGTATTTTTAATTAAAAAGTATCATCAGACATGGTCACTCCCTTAGAAAGATTCACAGTCTATGAAGATAATTCATACACAGAGGTAAAGACTGTGGTGCAGATCATTCTGAGAACTGTTAAAATGGACATAGCCATCCTGTGTTCTTTTTACCCAGAGTGGGCAATGAATTGAGGATCTTGTATACATGAGGCAAGGGCCTCATCATCAGAAACCTTATTTTATTGTTGAGAAAGGGTGAGACTAAATTGTCCAGGCTGGTCTTCAACTTGTTATATAGGTGAGGCAGGCTGGAATTTGGAATCTTTGATCTCTCGGGCTCCCAAGCAGCTGGAATTCCAGGCTTCTACCACCATACATAGGTAACACAGTAACTTAGGATCTTCCAAAATTCAACACTGCACTGACAGTGACGATGTCACATTTTGCTTATTTTTATTAAGATATTCAAGTTTTGATTTTGAAACAATTTTGAGTTTAGAATCTCCAATAGCAACACACAAATCCAGTCAAACCAAATCAAAACTGAAGGGCTCATTCAATCCAGCCCCCCGCCCCCCATCAGCAGGAAAACTGTCCCTGATTCAATACCTACAGGGGGCAGATCAAAGAGAAGGATTTCTTTATCATTCTGCCATCTGAGCAATGCATCCCCAGAGCTTAGAAGGAGGAGACAATTTGTCAACAAATGGTCAGAAAACAGCACTTTATTGTCTCACTTTGTCTCCTTGGGCAGCTCTGCTCTGGCCCTGCCTCTCTAATGGGCTCACACTTTAGCTCTTTCACAGCCTAATGTGTCTCTGGGAGACTCCAGAACAGGTCCCTTTCATTGAATGCTACTCACAGTCAGATAAACAGCAGACAACCTTTCTCTCTTTCTGTCCTGACTTTTAAAATAACTTTCCTAACAAGTCAGAATTCTGGAATATGCTCTCTAAGAAAAGCGTGACAGACAGAAAGCTTGCTGTTCAAACATCTCTGCCCAGCTAGCAGTGGTTTAGGGAAAATGACCCAGAGACACTCTCTACTACCATGTTCTCTCCACTACAGACCATCTTGGGCCTCCAAATAAAGAAAGCTTCCCTTTTCCCTTTCACCCTGACTTTCTTGGCTGTCCATTTCGGCTGTAGATAATGTCAACTTCGGGTTGGACTGAAGGAAACCTGTATTCTGAACGTACTTTTTCTCATTGCAGGCACCTCAACCCTGTTATTTGGGAAGAAAATGAATACTATTATAGTAAGTGTTGATGGTAGAGATTTCTCTATGTAGAATATTTTACAGTCCTAAGTGAACATTTCATGTAGTGCCAGAGCAGAGACACTATCTAGATTACCTACTTGCTGGCTGGTTAAGGTCAAACAGAAGTTTAGGAGGATTTTTCAAACCCCAAGCCTTTCTCCTGTCCTTGCTTGGCACATCCATCCATGCATGTATCCATGCATCCATCTATCTATCTATCTATCTATCTATCTATCTATCTATCTATCTATCTATCTATCTATCTATCTATCTGCTATATTGTCCCAATAGTGTTCACCTATGTGACTAATCTTCCTAGGAGATGTTAGGTTTTTCTCACCATTTAAATTTATTCAATGAACTTTGCCACCATTTAGGTATATAATGGTTCAAAGAGGCTTTTTATGTTCAAAGTTTTGTTTCCAGTTGATGTTGCTATTGGGAGAACTAGTTAAGAGGAGGTTCAGGGAATTATAAATATTTTAAGACATGAAGATGGTCCTCTAATTTCTCACTGAGAAACAAAGGCTGTGATGTAGGCCACATTCTGGGACTTGGTGATGTCACAAAAAATCTATCTATCTATCTATCTATCTATCTATCTATCTATCTATCTATCTATCTATCTATCCATCCAATCATAGGTAGATCACAACCCAGGAGAATAACAATAACTCAGACAAACAGTGCCAGGATCCTCTCAGAGTAGCCCAACATCCCAGCCCAGCTTTCCAGGAACATCCACATGAATAATTGTAAAAATAAAACATGTCTTTGTACTGTTTATTAGAAATGAGCCAGTCCTTTGAAAGGGGATGGATGCTTACCAATTTACAAGAGACACTTTTCTATCTTTTGTTTCCCCTGCCGCTTCTAGTAGAACTTGAAAGGGACAGGTTGATTCCATCTTTCAGTGCTTTCAAAAATATTCTTTTGTGCAGTAATCAGATAAGATGGAAAGACAGCTGGAAGGGATATTTCAGAATGTGCCCAGATTTGAACTCACATAGTATGTTCAGAAGCTCTGGTCCCTAGGAAATTCCTAACCCTCTTAATACCTCTGAATTTTTCTTAAGTAAAATAGGTTTGGTGAGGATTAAAGATCTCTTCAGAATTCCAGGTTCCTATTAAGAGTTTAACCAGTCATAGCTTTAGTACATTAAAAATCGATTATACTTCCTGATACCTGTTAGATGTTTTTTTAATTAATTAATCTCAACATAAAAGGATGCTAAGAATCTCCCACTAGTGGGGAGCAGTTGGAAATGTTCCTGGGCTTTTTAAGATTCTGTGGGAAATCAATATACATTGCAAAAAAAAAAATGTTGAGTATTTAACAGTCAGAGAATGAAAGGCATGGGGATGGCTACTCTTTAGAAAATGTTCTTTTCTTCCTCCTTGTGTGAGTTCCGGAGGAGGATCACAGGTCTACAGAAAGCCAGGCAGTGTGACCATGGCAGAGTCCACTTTTGTAGGCTCTGAGCAGAGTGGGTGGCAAAGGGGAAGCATCACAGGGAGAAAGGAGGAGATCTCCAAGGAAACCAGAGCATACAAACCCCTCCTCTGCATTTCTCCAGGGTGAGAAGAGCCTTGCTACCTGTCCTCTGTACGTCTCACTGGTGTGGGATACATTCAAGGTCCTTGGTGCCTTCCATAAAGGGATTCTCAACAGACGAGCTGCACAATGTAATTATGTACACGAATTCTGCCTTCGCTGCACCTGGCTGAATATTTCATACTTAAGAGAGTGTACAAAGCTTGGTGGCCTTGGTGTTTCTTTCTTCTCCTGGGAGCTCACTTCTTCAGCCTGAAAATCTCACAATTAAGAGAAGAAGGGCTTTGATATTCAGTTTCAGCTTCGAACTGTAGTTTATTTTAAACCTGCTATCTCATTAATTTGCAGATTGGATTTACCATCTTGTGTGTTTAACACACGCTACTTTCTGAAAAGAAATCTGAAGCATTGTTTTCCATAAAATGCTAGCCTCAGAGCTAACATTTCATTTCGGCCTTGGCATCAGCCCTAGCTTATCTCCAGATAAAACCCTTTTAGTTGAGTTCAAGGGATCAGAGAAAAGGAGCGTCTTCATTACTTTTCCTGTTGCTGTGGCAAGTTGTGTGCGACACGACCAAGGGAACTTAGAGGAAAGAGGCGTTGACTTTGACGTAACAATTCTACAAGGAGAAGAGTAGCGCATGATGGTGGGGAAGCTTACCGGCGTGTGGCAGCCATGGTATCAGGAGGTACCAAGGAGGCTGAGAGTTCACATTCTCACCTGCAAGCAGGATGCAGAGAGCACATAGGAGGAAGAGGAAGGAACTTAGCCACACTCAGAGCTCACTGCCAGGGACAGGCATGCTCCAGCAAGGCTCCACCTCCCAAGAGCTCCCCAAGCTTCCCAAGCAGCACTGCCAACTGGGACAAAATGTTCCAATGTGGTAAAATGGTAAAATGTGGGAACATTTCTTCTTTAAACCACCAGAATGGATGAGAAGAGAACATTGGAAAGTGTGTCTTCTGGGTTTTGTGATTGTAAACATCTTTCATATGGCTAAAAGGTTTTATATAAATTTTTACAATTGATGGAACACTGACTTGCTAGACAAAGTCAATGAGATGTTACTTTTACTTTGTATGTATTAGCAATTATTAAAGGCTGTTCCCATAATTTCCCCAACTACTGTTTATAATAATTCAGTGAATGAGGTATTATTGACTCATGAAAGGACAGTGACTATATCCGTGTGTCAATGTATTCCTCAAGCCCTACGGCTCCTAAGTACCAGAGGCTGAATCAAACTCAACATCTGTCTGTAAACTTACACTCAATAATGCTGTAGTGAGATTGGCCCATGGCATGAGCTACTTAGGCAGGAAAGACATTTCTCATTCAAGTTGGCATTGACTCAGCCGTACCTCCTTGTGTTTCCGAGCTCCCGGGAAAGGAACAGACTTTGCATGTCTTGTGTGGGTAAGGATAGCTAAGAATGGCTTCCTTCCACACATGGCTCATTGTACAGAGCACTCCATGGGCCCAGGTGCGCATCGCTATGGGTGGGAAGGAGAGATGAACACATAAAAGACTCACAGAGAAGGCAGGGAACGTCCTGGACCATACAACTTGCCAAACCAAGTTATCCTTCCAGGCAGAGTGTCTCTGCATTTGATCACACCGTGTCCATGGTTTGGAAATCTGACACCATCGTACAAATGCGGTATTCCTGTTGTTGATCAGATACTAATCCCAGGTTTGCCTTCAAATTGCTTTATGCAAAAATGCAGATGAAAGAGAAATTTCATTTTCGAGCTGAGTAAGTTTCAGGGCTTAGCTGAACTCTCTTTTGCTAAACACATTCTATGCTTACTTTTCTGAATATGCTCACAGACATGGTGTGAGACTTATACTTAGTCTAAAAATCCTGATGGTCACAGTTAAACAAGTCCCCTGGGTGAAGGACAGCCACAAAGTCTGGCCATGTTTATTCAATGATTCCAGCCAAGGCCCACAAGTCCAATCTACCCTTTCTGCTTAGCCACCATTTGTTGAAACAGTCATTGCATCATCGACACACTAATTGATGTTCTGTATGTTCCCATGGACCCTTGGAAACGCATCAGAGAGCAGCAGGGCCAGCCGTCATGATGCTTGCATTGCTGCTGGGATGGCTGCTCCAACTGCTTTCATGTCAACATGTGGAGAATAATTTGCCATCGAAGGAAAGGAACCACTAGAGGGTTCTTTTTTTTCTTATCACAAAGTAAATACCACAGTATATTGAATTAATTGAAGGAGCAACATTCTAGGGTGGACAAAAATATGACTTCCCACTCTAGCTACATACATACACACATATGTGATGAACATCATTTCATTTCATGGTGGACTAGACCATGGCTGGCATCTGTATTAGGGTGAAGAAGGTCAAGGAATAATAAGGGTAGTGGGGATTGTATGATGAATGTACATCATATGCATACATGAAAATGCCACCAAGAAACTCATTACTGTATCCAATCAAAATACATGAAGAAAGAATATATTCCATGTCATGTACGTTTAGGAGAATGCAAATTAAAACAATGAGTTACTACTTGGTGTCCATCAGAAAAAGGAATGGAAATTGACTCAATTATGATTTGGTAAAGGAACTAGCTACCTAATTTTTACTGGGATTGTATTGTGATGGTGTTTGGTAAGGTCCTTCTATGTGTACTGATTACAGGACTTTTAGATCTTCTTACTTCCTATATGCTTATGGATAATACTGCAATAAACTCACTTCTATATGGCAATTTTCTCATCTTTACAATAGCTATCATAGCATTTAATTAAAAAACTATGACAATATAAGATGAAACATGCCCGACACAATGCCTAGTACAGAGACAGCACTGGTGGTGGCAATTTTATGTGGTGACTCTGCCCAAATCCCCAGTTATTCAAGCAAAGGGAATGGAGGTGCTTCTGTGAAAGCATTGGCTAGCTACAGCTGAGGCCGACGACTGGTTGGCTTGGGTAGGAGATATTACCTCTGACATTCTGAGGGAACTTGATTCAATCAGTTGAGAAGCTCGCGAGGGGTTTAGAGGCATAGCTAAAGGAAAGTTCAGAGCTGTGGAAATCTGCATTTACCCACACCCGAAGGCAGCTGGTACCACCCAACACCCCGATGACCCATCTTGACCTTACTTAGCCAGGTGCCATCACAGGGTAAATCAATATTTGGTGATAAGTCTTAGGCAGATAGAGAGAGAATAATAATTTCCCCAGGACTCAGCTTCTACTGCCGATGAATGTGAAGAAGGTGGGACAGTGTCACAGAGAGAGTCACGCACCACGCTGACATTAGCCTGGGAGAGGGCACTTAGGCTCTGAATTATGGCCTTCCATTGTTCCTGTTAGCATTTCTGCATATCCATTCTTAATACAATATGTGAGAGTGCAATAACTAATTAAATACTGAATAATGTCCCAGGAAGGATAGAACTGCTTTAGATAACCCAAAGGCAGCCTTTATCTGGGCTATGTGAAAAGTATTCATTGTAGACTTCTGATTCTGGAAATATAGAGAATCGGGGAGTTCGCTGTAAGTCTGTGTCTCCTAGTAATCTTTTGTACATTGGTCTTATTGAAAATCTTCACAAAGGCTGTTTACTCACAACATTTGGGTGTGAGAGAACATTAAATGGACAGAGAGATTAGCTTAACTATGCTAGGAGGAAGAAATGGGATACATGAACGTACGTGCACATGCGTGTGTGTGTGTTTGTGTGTGCGCGTGTGTGTACATGTGCAAGTGTGTGTGTTTTCGATAAGAGAATTAAAAAAATAGTAACAAATCATAACAGCTGATTTTGCTTAGTTACTGAATGAAACAAATGAAAAAGAAGGGATTAAGATGATTCCAGCTCTGATGATTAGATGGCGTTAAATCTTTCGGCTAGTAAGAAGATATCATTTTTGTTGTGGTTGAATTATTATGAGATATTTGAAGGAAAACTGACAGACTTTGTATAATTTGCTCTGGATTCTAGTGGGCCACGAGGACTTACGTTCTAATTTTTTTGTGTGTAGCGAAATTAAGATACTATAAAGAGAAGAAAGTGTGAAATGTTAAAACTACACCGATACTGAAACCAAATGACTGGTTAGGGTTCCTGGTAAGACAACTGCCACAGACCTTGGAGCAAGGTCCTAGAAGGGTGAGAAAACACAGATTGTCTGGGAAGGAAAGATCCCAGTTCAAGTCCCTAGGATTTCTACTAACAGAGAGCAATCAAACGTCTCTGCATCAGATGGCAAGGCACATAGGGAAACAGTCCATTGCAAAACTGTAGCGCTTGTCTTTTCCTGCTGGGAAAGTTACCCAGAATGCAGCAGAGAGGGGCAGGGACACACTTGTAAAATACGGAGATGCAAATGGTGGGTAAGCCTATGCCTTCTCCATAATTGGAGTCCCAGAGGGAAACAATGGAACAGAGGAGAAGCATTCTAAAAGAAAATGACTCTGCGTTTTCCAGACTGACAGGAAGTGGAAACTCTCAGATCGAGAAGCATAAAATTTATTAGAGAGCATAAATGGAAAGAAATGCACCCTTCCAGCCAAGAGGATATGAAAGTACAGAATGTGGAAGATAGGAGGACATCTTAAAGCAAGGAAGAGGAAAAGAACAGCTGCCTGGGACGGAAGAGGAGACAGGCTGGGAGGAAAAGTGATGGAACAGACATGGATGCAAAAGCGACTTTAAAACATTAAGAGAAAAACATTGTAACTCGTGTGTCCAGGGAACAAGGCTTAAATAAAGACAGCTTTGGAAAAAGCAAAAGCTTACTTCACTGTAGGCTAAGTGACGGTCCTTGGCTGGAGCGGCTTCCACGGCCATATTTCAGCAGCAGAGCAAAGTGACTTCAGAGGGAAGGCCGAGAGGTTAAGAAGTCAAAGGAAATATATTAGCAGGTGTGCATGGAAGCTGACAGAAATACTGCCCGTATGTGCCGGCAGTGAAGCATTATTTCAGGGATCATAAAAACCAAACTGAAATAGTAAACAGTAACCGCCCCTGAGTCGAGGGAGAGATGATCAAAAGTAGAATAACAGGGTGGGCATGGTGGAATGTTCCCGCAGTCCCACTTCTCGGGGGGTGGGACCAGGGGGATCAGGAGTGAAGGGAGCTTGAGCTACAGAGTAGACCAAGCTTAATGTCAGCCTGGGCTATATGAGAACCATCTCAATGCAGGAAAATAAAAAATAATAAACCAAACTAAACAACTCAGATACTTCCAAGTTCTCATCTTTCAGAGGAATTAAATATTAATATTATACTGTACTTCATTTGTATGATAAAGGGGAACCGCCTAAGAATCAATAGAGAATTTATGTGCTCCAAAGCACTGGTGTGTGTGAGGGGCATGGGATGGATGGGTCAGTACCAGTCAGCTCAGCAGCTCAAAAAAACGGAGAGGGATCAATGCCGGAGAAAGAGGAGAAACAAAGGATAAAATCAGCTCCTTGTCAGTGTCCACAAGCTAAGGAGGAAAACACTGACAAAGAATGATTAAACCACATCGCATAGTCGATGCTGTGTTATGCTGTCTAATTTCAAAACATGGAGAAGGTAAGCCAATATGGAGAAAATATAAAGTCTTCAGACATTTGAAATGAAAAACAAAATGTTTCTAAAATGCTCATGGTACTAGAAGAGGCAGCAACATTTAAAATATAACTGAGGAAATGCATAAGGACAAGGACGAAGGAGATGGTGAAAGGTACTTGTGGCAAGCCTGGTGACCTGAGTTCTAACCCTGGGACTCACAATCTAGAAGGATAAAATCGGCTTTTGTAAAGTGTTGTTCTCTGAGTTTCACATATGGACACCCCCGCCAATAAAATAAAGTGCAAATTAAAATAATTATTTTAGCAGAAGTGAGCAATGACAAAAATCGTAAGTGCAAGACATTGTAGATTTTGGCTAACGTGACAATAAAGAGGAAGTTTTAGATCTCAATGTTTCTGTTAGAAAAGGCTTACAGAGTTAGCAAGATGGCTCAGCAGACAAACGTGTTTCCTATATAATTCCACTAGTCTGAGTTCATTCCTCAGATGCCATATAAAGAAGGAAGAGAGAAGTCCAGAAAGTTGTTCTCTGACCTCCACATGTATAATGCATGCCATGTGTAGCCACAAAATACACACACACACACACACACAAAGATTTTTAAAAGATGACTTATAGTGAACAAGGAAAACATCTTGTTCCTATCATTAGATAGGATCATTAGAAAGTGGCAGAGAGAAAGAAGAAGGGACACACCATTACATGTAAAAACAGTGAAGAGGAAACAAGAAGATGTTAGTTAGAACTTGAAAAGATCAATATAACAGCTACAGCCTTCAGAGTTGATCAAGCAAATTATATAATAAATACTATTGGGACTGAAACCCCAGATAGAATAGTAGACAAAGCTACAGACCCAGATGGGCAGATGGACAACTTAATAATATACATGGTAACATCAAAGTGTAGACCTGGCTACTATTTCTCTTTTTCCGAGAGGAAAGTTAAAGGTCACCACGTTATCATAGGGCAAACAAGGAGAAAACCTTGAAGACCCAAGGCCAAATCTGTCTTTAACTGCCTACCTTTTAACCTATAACTCACAACCAACTTCTCAAAGCAAGTAGTTAAAACACACACTCTGGAGTTCAAACAAGTTCTAAAGAGGGTTGCAAAGCTCCACCTGGAAATATTTGACCTGCCGCGGAGCAAGAGAAAGGGCTCAGTAGACTGGAGGATTGTAAGTGGATATCTGCCAATTTTCAACTTTCAGACCTTGGAAACTAGTTTCTTTCTGTGCATGCATGCATATGTGTGTGTGTGTGTGTGTGTTTATAATGTGTGTTACTATCTGAGAGTGTAAGCACTCACATGCCATGATGTGTGTGGAGGTCAGAGCATAATATCTGTGGCTACCCTAGTCTCTTCTCTTCTGTTGTTCACCATCGTGTAACCCAGACTGCTTGTCTCACCAACTTCTGGCGATTCTGTCTCGGCCTCCCATCTTGTCATAGGAGCGCTGGGATAACAGGCGTGTGTTACTGCACCCAGAATCCTGGGGTCTTGGAGGATTGCAACTCACATCCTTAGACCAGCACGGTGAGTACTTTATACATGGAGCCATAACTCTAGTGTAAAATCTTTTCAATTTCACCATTTTAATTCCTTCATAGTCATTTATTATCAAGTCTCCACACATAGCTACCTGCAGGCTAATTTCTGAACATCTTTCTTTCTAGTTCTTAGCATCCCTCAGCACTTACAGTTGAACTCAAAATTCTTTAATTTAACTACTATGTACACAAGGCCTTACTTAGAGGTGCCAAATGTCGTATCAGACAGAAAGGAACTTTCTAAAATGACCATAAAAATCTCAGACCTATTGTGCATGACCAGATCTGTAGGAACTCTGCTGGTTTGAAAATACACAGAAGGAAAAACAGAAATATGTCTGTGTTTAGTATTTAATAGCCCCGACGTGGGCCATAAGTTATCATGGGATTCTTGGGAAAGAAGCTGTTCACTGACTATGAAGACAGACATGGAGAGCTCAGGAATCTTCTCAGAGTGTCGAGCTAGGCATTATCAGACATTCACGCTGCACTGGCCACGTCAAACCATTCACGCCTTGGCTACTTTTCCTCATCTCTTTCTTTGGCACAGGAAGGAAACCCCATAGTGACCGTGGGCAGCAAACTATCCCCATTTTGATGGGTAAGAGAATGGTAATTTTGAGCTGGCATACCTTGCTTTAAGATTCCTATAGATGGTAGAGCTAGACTTGCGGTTTGAGTCTGCCTGGAAAGGCCATGCTCAGAAAAACTGTGTAGTTTGTGCCAAAGAATACCACCAGAAGATGAGATCTTACTTCCTCCTTAATTTTTTCTCCGTTCCTGCAGGCCTATCCTAATCAAGGAGACTCCCCGTCCTGACCCTAACTGTTCTTCCAGCCAACAGGGTTTTCTACTTCTTGCTCTGCTCGTCACATCCATGTCATTCTGTCCAGTTTCATTCTCTCATTTTCATTCCCATTCTGGCCCCCTGGGCTCACGCAACCTTCCCTCTGGACCACAGTGATTCTCTCCTTAGAGAGTTCACATTGACTTTAAGCATCCCCTGTGCAGATATGACCCTCCCATCGCCACCCTTCCTACTGAACTGTAAGGCTCCATGGGCATGGAGCCTACAAAACCGCCTGGGCTGTGTTGAAGGATGTGGGGTTGGGTGCCGAGGTGCTCACCCAAGGCAAGAGAGTTATCCTTTCAACCCATTGCTGCTTCTTCTGACAGAGGCCTTTCTTTCCATCTACTTCCTCAGCAAAGACAAGTGTTTCAGGAGACTTGTGATGTGATTACTCATGTTCCTTGCACATGCCTGTGCACGAGAGTGTGCAACACTACCCTAAATCATCTAGAACACACACCTTTATCTCTTGTACCTAGGCTCAAACCACAGGACTAGTAGTAGGCGCTCCACAGATATACAGGAAATGTTTGGGCAACAAATGACCAAGCAGTTAACTCCTTCAAGGCAGGGCTATACTTCTTATGTATACTAAGCTAGTAGGTGCTGTTGAATGTGTGTTAGCTAAAAGAATAAATTAACCAACTGAGATGGAATGAATATACAGGATGTAGTCAACGCTATTGGACTGGTGACTTCTATTTTATTACTAGCAATTAGAATGGCAGTCTCCCACCTTTGACTCCTGGCACACAATTCCAAGCTATCGAAGGATGTTTAAGGAAACTAGAACTGGAGATTTTTTTTGTACATTTCAAAAGGCTAAAAGATAATTTGTACTCAAGGGAAGGTTAATTAAAATGACAAATTGCTTGGCCTTTGGGTGGAATATACCGAATTAGTACATGATAACCTATTTATCGTGCCTTATGACCTGATCGACTGATGTATGTCTTTGATTAATAAAAATAAGGGGATAAATTAGTTCCCACTAAATAAATTCAGGTGGTCTGACACATTAAATCCTCACAAGCAGAAAGCCACACATTCAAAGGTATCTGCCACTTCGCCTCTCTCCGTGAGGGAACGGGTTGAAAGAGGAGGTGAGAAGGCCAGTTCATCTCAACCTGATTGGGACTTGAAATTGACCTTCACTTGGAGATCTGCCTTTTGGTGTTTTTCCTCTCGCTTTAGAATGAGGAGACCGATTCTAATTAAAAACTCTGGGAAGCAAGTTTTCTTTGCCTTCTCCATTTTTTTAATAGCTAATGAGGCCCAGGGAGGGTAGGTGACCTTCCAGCAATTGCCGACCACACCACAGCCATCACTGGAACTCTCCTTTCTCAGTCCCAAGCCAGCCACTTAGTTCACATGGATAGTAGTTTCTCCTGATGTAACGAGGAAGAAAAAGTCCACGATGATAGTTTAACTATTGGTTCAACAAATATTTACAGTGCATATCCCTACTATGTGTCATCTGGGCTATGAGGACTCCTGCTGGAACAATGAAAGAGGGTCAAGATTCGAAGACGACTCCAGGGATTCTCAACCTCATTTCTTCTTATACCACACCATTGCCCTTTTCAAAAACCTGTACCTGTTTCTCACACAGAGACCAGGTACAAATACACTTAGCTTGCCATTGTAAGCATCCCATAGCAGAGTCTACCGACCTGGCCTTCACAATGTTTGCAGGTCCTTTCAAGCTCTAGCTATGAGCAACGTGTGACTTCTTCTCAACATAACACCCACGTCCTTGTCTCTGTCTATGTTCTACTAGTTTGAAAGGGCTCATCCCCCTGCTGTGGAATAACCCTTCTGTGAAAATGGGATGCTGTCATTGTGAATAAAAAGCTGACTGACTGATAGCTAGGTGGGGTTTTCATGGCAGAGGGAACGCTGGGAAGAAGGGCAGAGTCTGAGAAGTCACTTGCAGATGCAGAGAGAAACAAGATGAATGTGCCGTGTTAAAAGAAGGTACTTCTACATGGCAGGGAGTAGATAAAAAATATAGTTAATTTAAAGTGTAGGAGTTTGCCAGTAACAAGCCTGAGCTATCAGCCAAGCATTTATAAATAATAATGTCTCTGAATGGTTATTTGGGAGCAGCTCTGAGACCCAGAGAAACTCCACGTACAATCTCCCCCTCTTTGCTTTGTCTTCTTTGGGTGAAATGCTTTCCCTGAACCTATAAAGCTCTTTACCTTAGTCTGTCTGCTAGATATCCTACATATCCTAGCCTGTGTCTACTACTAGACTAGATTCCACAGAGCAGGATCAAGTGTTTCTCATCTGTCTATCATTATGAAACATAACCTCTATAGATCCCATGTGCTGCCCCTGACTGGGTGCCAGGTATTACTTCCAAGGAAATGGCTTTTAGTTTATTTGATTCTGGTAGCAAACCATAGAGAAGATTTCACGGGTACTGAGATTCACAGGTAAGACACAAAACTCAATGGCACTTGGTACAAAGGTGTTACATTTACAAATTCAGGTGTCAATAATAATCACCCCTCCTCAATGAGAGGACACGAAAAACAAAGCCTCAGAGATGACACACTTGTATGTATCTCACAAAAATATAATCATTATAAGAAACTGGGAAGGTCTGAGCATGCTTTTGACACAGAGAGGCTGGGATCAAAAGAGAGGAAACTTAAACATGTCAAATAAGATAGTGAACCAGAAAGACACTGCGTGAGAATGTGACTCACGCATCTCGGGATCTCTTCTGGAGGCAGAGGGGGAAAGCACAAATGTCTCCTCCGATCGCCTCTCAGTCTGACTGTGATGAGTCCTGAGGTGTCCTTGACCGTGGTGGGACTCTTGGGGTATCTATAATTGTCTGAGACTGCCAAGGAGAAGGCTTTTTTTTTTTTGATACACTTCTAACTTATCCACTCTAGTTGGTGATCTCATTTCCTCATCCTCATGACCTAAGGGTGATGGAAAAGCAGACCAACACCACTGAAGAGCACTTAATATCTACCAAGAGACCACAGCAGTGTCCACCAGTAGCGAGACTTCCTGTGTGGCCGCTGTGCTTGCTGTGAAGATCACAGATACGAACTCATGAGTGACTGGACAGGAATTACTTCACTTCAATATCAGGTTTGTGGAGCTAGAAAAATTTACATTTCTTTTTGTTTGTGTGTGGCCATGGTGACAGAGCTCATGGAGGGAACACTGAGTTACAGGATACTGGATAGCTGTTTTCTTGTCGTGCTCCTATGACATCATTGCTGCTGAATGTCAGAGTCTGGGAGTTCACACATTCTCTAAATTGTAATCACAGCAAAGGACACACACTCCATTTGTTACAGCTCGGTCCAGGCTTTAGCTAATGAGCAAAATGTTATTTTTCCTCCACTCTGTTTCATTCTGGAACATCACACTCCCAACTTCTACTTTATTGGTTTAGAGTAAATTATTCAGCCCTTCATTACCACACTATGAATGTTTAATTTTTTCCTGATATTGTCACAGAGAGAGTGTGCCCTCACCTCAGCAGCTTCTGCTTCTGGTGTGGTTCACAGGTGACTTGCACAGAGGCCCCGAGAACACACAGCCTTTGCCTGAGGCTCCCCCAAAGTCACTTACCTCCTCTCCTAAGAGCCAGTGATTAAAGTGGGGATTTGTGACATTCTGGCACATTTAGGGGAGAAAATGTCTTAAAATCATTTCCTAGGAAACAAGAAGTCATTCCAAAAACGTAAAAATGTAGAAGGTTTTTTTTTTTTTAAATGAGAAGTGAATACAAGAGAGCTAAGTGTCCTTTTAGTTAAGGTAAGGGATAGAGAAGAAGTCTGATTACAGAACTATGCTGGGCCACTGACCACATGTATCTATTTAGTTTTACAGCTCCCACCCTGCACTTCCCAGTGTGATATGACTCCCAGCCCCTTAAAGCCCTCTGTTGAATGGTATTCCTGCCTACATAAGAACACTTCCAATTTTAAACATGCTGCAAGCCATGGGCTGTCCAACTACTATGTGTATCTAATAATAAAGTCTACTTTATTGGGCATTTTTACATACGAGAAAATAGAACTCCAGAGGAGTCGAACAGGCATCCCAACGGGCAGGAAGGAGATTTAAAAACAACGCTTGTCCCAGGGGCTCCCGGTTTCTGATGCTGTGTTCTGACTGTGTTTGAAACCCCAGGATCAAGACATACAACAGAGCCTTAAACACACTTCCGATAGAAGGTCAAGCCACGTAAAGCACTAGAATTGCCTGTAGCAAAAGCCAGGTTTCATTTTATGTGGAAAGTCCTTCAGAGCCACTAAGAGAAGAGTCAGGCCTGCTCACCGGCACTTCATTGCCCGCTGTCTCCACGGCTTCTGTCTGCTGCAGCGGTTTATGGCTGCCTGGCCTACCTCGGGGTCTGCTGCTCCCTGAGCATGCCTGATTCACTATTAGTGAGCAAACAGACTCTGCAGAACGACATGCACCAGTGATCTGTACCGCTATTGCCATGCAGCATATCCCTGACCTGGTAAACGAACCTGCATTCCAACTGCAGTTTATAGACTGCAGCCCTGCTGGTCCGACACAGAAGATAAATCAACGCATAGGAAGTTATCTGTTAGGTGCTTAGTTACTGGATACAGAGATGCCCATGGTCCCTTCTAAGTGCGTGAGTCCATGCCAGGCCTCCAAGGAAAATGATGGGACTGTGTGGAGGAGGATGCTGGCTGAGAGTGAGGGAAGGGAATTCAGAAGTAGACAGCCGTCCAGTGACTGACTGCATTAGGCTCTTTATCGGCCTGTCCAGGGTTGGTATTGCATAGCTGCTTCCTCTAAGTTGCAACATACCTTCCTGGAAGGAAACTCTGAAGCCTGAAGACTCATGCCTTCTGGAGGTTGTCTAAACAGTAGCACTGGCCTGGGAGAGAAAAGTTTCTGTCCTCTCCAGCTGTCTGCAAGTTGTGAAGGAAGCCCCAGGGATGCAGTTTTTGTGATTCAGAGCCCACATTAAGGTGTTTTTTTTTTTTTTTTTTTGATGATGCAGCTGCCTTGGAGATACTCATGCTCCTGTCCGTGACCTCTGTAAACTCCCTGGTTCACTAAGCTAGATTTGGGTGGAATCATCTTTCTCCGTGTGTCTGACCTGGAGTGGATAGTTGTATGCTCACATCTTCCCAGGAAAAACATCATCCAACAGTTAGGTTCTCTAAGAAGTATTGGCTCGATTTCACACACTCCAGTTCTGAGGCCAACTGGACCATAAATAAGGCCTGAAGGCCTAGTGCAGTAGGGCAAACAGATAATATATGAAATTTTTCTGGATTCCGGGAGGAGAAGACCTTACAAATTTGCTTCTGCTCTCAGTTCCCTGGCTGGAATCTGAGTCTAGCTCCTCCTGTAGGTACCATGCTGAGACTACAATCCAACACTGAGCACAGATGTGCCCTGATTAAGAGTTAGCATTGTCCAAGCTTCACCACTGTCTCCCACATACGGACAGCCTAGTATTGCTTCTGCGGCACTTGGCAGTAGGACCAGGATCTATCCCTGTGTCGTGAGCTAGCTTATTGGAGCCCATGCCCTATGGTGGGATGCCATGCTCAGCCTTAAGGTGGGGGGAGGATATTGGTCCTGCTCCCATTTAATGTGTCAGATTTTGTTGACTTCCCGTGGGAGCCATTACCTGTGGGGAAGAGTAGATGGGGAGTGGGATGGGGGAAGTAGGAGGACAGGAAGAGGGGTGGAGGAGAGAACTGTGGATGGATTATAAAATGAAATTAATAAAATAAAATAAAAAGTTTGCATTGTCTTTGGAACAGGCGATTAAATAAGATAAAACCATTCCCAGCTAGATGGACAAATTGCCCAAGAGTGGGTAGCTCACTTGTCCATAGGCACCACTTCTGTCTCGCAAGCTCCCCAAGACTGAACCCTACTTTAAATAGCCAACCCTAACCCTAGTCTGGATGTTTCTCAATTAAGCTTGGTTTGCTACATATTTTGGGGTGCCTAAGACTTTAAAAAGTACATTTGTCTATCATCTATATCTACCTACCTATTTATATATTTATTCTTTGTACGTGCACACACATGCATGTGCCATGACATGTATGTATAAGTGAGAGATCAACTGTGGAAGTTGGTTCTCTCCTTAAACCACGTGGGTCTCAGAGATGAAATTCAGGTTGTCTGGCTTGACCACGCATGTCTTTTTCCTATGAGTCATCCCACCAGTCCCGACACTCCCCGATTCTACGTATGTTCATTTGGCTCTTCCACCCTTGCTACTCTGTCTTCTCTCATGCCTGCCATTCTTTCCACCAGGGACTAAGCATGTCTGGAAGTTGAGTTTATAAAAATACATTCTAGTGAGAATATTGGAGACACTACGGCGGGGCTGTTTTCCTGTGACCCTTGATCATGTGTATGTATGTTCACTTGCAGGCTCGTGTGGTGGCATAACAAAGCATTTTCTTGGCTCTACACTGTCTGGATTTGTGTCTTGGCTCCAACAGTTAAGACCTGGGTATGTGTCTTGAAGAATTTATTTAATCTCCCTCTGTCTTAATATGAAGAGATAATAGAAATTACTTGTTTATCAGTGGGTTGGCACAGGGAACATGTGTGTATCCCTTTACAAATAATTAAGGCAGGTTGGATATGAAAGGAAATTTACCAGTGAATTCACTATTAAATCCAGAGTTTGTGTCCGCTTTTAATCTGTATGGCCCCAATCTGTTCGTCTCCAATCAGCAGCTGTCCTATAGGGGGTGTTAGCAGCTGTGCTATAGGGGGTGTTAGCAGCTGTGCTATAGGGGGTGTTAGCAGCTGTCCTATAGGGGGTGTTAGCAGCTGTCCTATAGGGGGTGGTAGCAGCTGTCCTATAGGGGGTGGTAGCAGCTGCCCTATAGGGGGTGGTAGCAGCTGCCCTATAGGGTATGTTAGCAACTGTCCTATAGGGGTTGGTAGCAGCTGTCCTATAGGGGTGTTAGCAGCTGTCTGTCCTATAGGGGTGTTAGCAGCTGTCTGTCCTATAGGGGTGTTAGCAGCTGTCTGTCCTATAGGGGGTGTTAGCAGCTGTCTGTCCTATAGGGGTGTTAGCAGCTGTGCTATAGGGGGTGGTAGCAGCTGTCCTATAGGGGGTGGTAGCAGCTGTCCTAACTATAGGGGTTGGTAGCAGTGCAGCCTCTGTCTATGCTTCTGTCTGAGCATCCTTTTCAGCAGATCACACCTTCATAGCGACTGACAGATACAATCGAACTGTTTGTATTTTTATTTTTGGGGGGAGGGGGGTCGAGACAGGGTTTCTCTGTGGTTTTGGAGCCTGTCCTGGAACTAGCTCTTGTAGACCAGTCGAACTGTTTTTAAAAACCTGATCACAGAGAGCAACCACTGTGCTAAAAGAACAGATCCTCTGAGCAGATTTTAAGTGGATTGTCCTAAATCATGTAGTGAGTCAGATTACCCAACTATGATCAGTAGAGTAAAGTGGGATTCACCTCTGTATGCTGTGAATATGTTTTGTTACCTTGGGTTAATAAAGAAGCTGTTTGGGGCAATGGCTTAGCAAAATATAGCCAGGCTGGAATATATACATACATACATACATACATACATACATATATATATATATATGTGGAGAGAGAGAGAGAGAGAGAGAGAGAGAGAGAGAGAGAGAGAGAGAGAGAGAGAGAGAGAGAGAGAGAGAGAGAGAGAGAGAGAGAGAGAGAGAGAGAGAGAGAGGCAGTAGGTGGAGTCAAGGAAATGCCATGAAGCTGTTGAAGGAGAAAGACACACATCAGAACCTTACCTGGTAAGGCATAACCTCTAGGTAATGAACAGATTAATAAAAATTAATTAATTTAAGAGGCAAGAGTTAGTTAATAAGTAGCCTGAGCTAGTAAAAGGCCAAACAGTATTATAATTAAGGTAGTTGTTTCTGTGTGATTATTTGGGTCAGGGCACCTGGGAAACAAATGAGCATTCTCCACCACAGTAGGATCTCCCTTCTTGTGCCTCACCGGCAACCCAGATAGGCAGGAACTAGTACCTTTAAGGCAGGGCGGCTAGCATCTCCTGTCTTTTTGAGAACTGCTATGATATGTTCATTTATTCAACAATGAAGTCAGCGTATGGTGAAGAAACCATCCATCAATCCACCTCTTGGAAATGCACACAGGATGAGAGACACAACAAACAAATCTGCGCCAAGATCAATACACAGAACTAGTTCACTGCATCATGGGAGAAATATATAACACATAGGAATGTGTGTCGTGTGGGAAGAGAGAGGAGCAATGCGGGTCAGGGAAAGGGAGAGGGATATGGAGAGAAAGGAGGAGTGAAAGGGGGAAGGAGGGAGAGAGAACAAATGAGTGCCCGAGTTGTGACTCTCTGATGGTAAATAATCCTGAACATGAATCCTGATTTCATGCTACATATGTCCTGAATTATGTTCTCCAAAAAATTTCATCTGTTGAAATTTCCAACCTCTGGGATATTGGAATATGGTTGCTTGTGGAGATAATATCTTTTAAAGAGGTGACTAAATGAAAATGAAATCTATATGGTGGGCCTGAAACAATTGTGACTGGTCTCTTTATGCTAAAAACACAGAGACAACACTCACGTGCAACCATAGAGATAGGGAAACATTTGTACATAGCTGAAGCATGTGTCTGCAGGCCTAGGAAGGAAGATGAACCCCAAGCTAATGACATCCTGGGCTAGCCCAAGGAGAGACTCAACACTGCCCCTAATATACGGACTCTCCTCATGGGTTATGTTACAGTTAGTGATAAACATTTTTCAAGTAGTGTTATTACTTATTATAAAATGATAATCATACATTGCTATATACCAGGAAAATAGGTTTATATAGTTCTACTTTTTTCTCTCTGCAGACGTTGTAAGAGAACCACTAACCTCTACCCATCCTGGATTATATTTGGAGAGGAAATGCCCGTGTAGATAGCCTTGGAGGAAAGATAGCATCTTCCTGGGAAGCAAAGGGCAGGCATATTTGGTGTCATTCATGAAAGATGTGGGCTTTCTAAGCTTAAGGCTTCTCTCTTCTAACACAAGCCACTACAAGTGGCTCCGTCGTGTCACGCCCATGAATCTTAGGAGCACGGTGATCCCTTGAACAGAGACTTCTTGCTGTGAAGGGAGTCATAATGCCTTAGTCTGCGACCCAGGAGGCTCATGTCTTATATCAATATCCACAGCGTGGCAAGGGAATTTGGTAACTAGCAAATAGGGTAAAAAATTTAAATAGCACATTGCTTTCCATATTGACTGTACATTTTTTGGCATAATTTTGTCATAATTCTATCCTGGCCATAACACAAATCACATACTGGGAGCTCCCATGGGTCACACCACTGGCAGGCCAGTTTTTTCCAGGTAATGAGAACGATCTTGAAACCACAATCAATGCCAGCGACCTGCATCTTCCACCCAACAGCCTTTCATGTAAAACCCAATAATTAAGAAAGGCCAAGACAGACGGACATTGTCAGTAAGACTATGTTCATAGTTTGCAGATATGATATGTTAGGGAGAAAAATAGCGCATACTTCTCTATAGAACCTAGTTAAAAAACTTATGGAATTTGAATTTAGAACGTTTATCATAGAAATAAGGCTAACGGTGCCTGCACAGAGGACTTCGAAGATTAATTCAGATGGTAAGAATGAAGTTTCCAGGGCTGTACACGGTACACCCAGCCCTAACAACATTGCCTTGGACTTTCTGGATGTGGCCGTGTGACAGATACTTGTGTAACACATAGTAGCTCATTTAAGTTCTGGGAGTTTGCAATGATCATCTATATAATGTCAACAGGAGCTGTGTTTAAGGATTGATGCAATTTTATGAAGGATTTGGTTTGTAACTGGGTCATAGTGGGTACGCAACAAATAAAGTATTATACTTTCCCAAGTGATACCATATTGTCTTTCTACTTCTTCAGAAAGGCCTGAAGAATGCTGTAACTAACTAACTGACTTCAATTGGGCTAGCAAATGGCTAGAAGAAACTAGGGGGGAGGAATGAAGCTCGGCGTCTCTGCCTTTGTCTTGATACTATTTGCTTTGCCAGTTTAGAGATTTAGGTCAGTTTCCTAATCACCTCACACACAGACGTGTTAACCACTTATAGAATTCTTCTAAGGCAATAGAGATTATTTGAGACACAAATTAAGAGCCAGTAAAGGTATTTCAAGATTATAGGAACAGTGAGTCTGGCAGGCACACATCACCCCAAGCAATGCCGGCCTGACTAGGCATGAGCAATCACCGTGCTGAGAAGTGAATTGTCTCCTTAAGCAATGAGGACTTCCCAGCATCACCGAAGCAAATTTGAGATAGTGGTCAAATGTGGTTAGATTAAGACCTGACTAAGCCCAGTGGCTATGTCAGCCTTTGCTCTTGCTGTGTGACCGCTACTAACCTCTTGGAGAAAGAGAATTTCTACTGTGACCTTTTAATGATGTTCAGAAAGTAAAGAGAGAATTCTCGAAGGTCTGTAAGGTCATGCAGAAGTAAGGCTTGGGGTTAGCTTTCTGGAATATTATAAACTGACATTTTATGACTAAATATTGGGGCTACCCTTCCGTGCTTTTCAAGCATCCCCTCACCCTCACAAATGACTGACCAAGACAGTTTTGCTGGCCTCCTTTCACAATGAGGGACCAGAGAGTGAGAAAAGCTCACTATTCTGACTTGCCCAGCTTACACAAAGAGCAAGGGAAGAAACCGGACTGAAAGTCAACACTGTGCGGTTGAGTTAAATCTCAAGGATGGAAAGCGGAGCAGCAACAGCGCCGAGTTCCTGGTGCCCGGTGTTCTGACATTTGTGTATCTCGGGCGTGCTTGCACCGTGGGCATCACTCATCCTCGCCGCATGCCTGCGAGGTCACCATGATTAGCCCTGTCCTTCTGGAGAGGCAATTGAGCTAGGCAGAGCTTTAATAACCTGCCCGGGGTCCCACAGCTAGTCAAGCCAAGATGGAAACTCACACCATGTAGCTACCAAGGCAACGCTCTCCAGGACTCCCTTGTCCTGCTGGGGCAGGAGAGAAGCGGACAGGAAAGTACACCTTCCTGTGGGCTTGAGCTGTGATGGAAGAGGGGCCTGAGCTTGCCAAACTCCAGCAGGACTTCTGACACTCTTCGATTCACCAGCAGCTCAGATTCTTCCAGACATGTCTCACAGTGCACTGGCACCCTGCACAGATACAGGCAAGGCAAAAACTTTGCTCACCCAGCAGGACTGAGAGATACTATGTTATGTCAATTAAACCATCAGACACTCACCACTCAAAGCAAGATTCAGGTCATGTGACTGGTATTGGGGAAAGGCATATGGCTCTTATTAACATGATAAATTACCAGTAACACTTCCTGCAGCTAGTCTCCATCTCCTGAAGGCTCCATAGCCTTCACGCATAGCGCCGTCAACTGGTAACCACGTGTTCCATCGCATGAGCCTATGGGCTACATTTCTCATTCAAACCAGAACAGCAGCATAGGGTCACAGAGAGGTCAAGGACCTGGATGAGGTGCTCTTTTCCAACCCCAAATGTCCACCCAGTTAGAACAAATCACCTCAGCCAGTCACCTGAAGCGCTCCCCACCCATCCACAGGGGCCATCTTTGCTGGCATATCTACCATCAAGCATGTATATACTGCTTACCCTTTAAACCCTCAATAGCCTGCCCACTTACCAGATCAAGGGTCACAGCACTCCAGGGCTTGCATATTCAAGCAGCTCCTACTGGATTTAATAAAGGCCCCAAATAGGAGAGCAATGGTATCCACATATCAAACAGAAATAGTCCGTCTGATAAGTCAAAAGGTGAGTGCCCTCAATTTACTAGGGCAGGAAGAAACAAACAAACAAACAAAAAAACATCTTAGCATAAGGTTGCTGAGACCCCGTGGTAGAAACAGATCTATCTGTGAAACTGTAGAGAAGAAAAGACCAACTGACACTAATTTTGCTGCTACACCTCTAAGTGTAAAACTTAGAGCCATGGTATGTATAATGCATGCTTCGTTAAGGGGAAAATCATTAAGTTTATATGTGCATGCATAGGTAGGAAAAGCCAGTCTCTGTAGAGCTTACGAATGTCCATGGAAAACTGTGAATTGCTATAAATGGAAACTTGGGTAAGGTGCATGATTGCATGACCAGGAAGTGGCAGAGAAAGTTCAAGAGCCCACTTGGCAGGGAATTCTTTCTCTGGAGCAAGAGCTGGGTTATTATTATTTTATTTGGATGTATTTCCCTCTGAATGATGAACGATGCGAGGTCATAAATGACCCAGTGTAGGATGGCAAATGGCTTAGTGGGTGAAGGTTCTTGCTGATAAGCCTGACAACCTGAGTTCAATCCCTGGACCCGTGTGGTGGAAAGAGGGGACCCCTGATTCCCGAAAGGCTTCTTCTGACTTCCGCCTGGACATTGGTACACATGCCTGCACTGTGCATCATAAGCTAAAAAATAAAATATGATTAAAAATGTAAGACCCTTGTAAGTAAGGGTGTATGAAAATCACTGTTTTCAGAACCAGGTAAAATGTTGGAATTATCTCTGGATGAATTAGAAAGAGCTAGAAGAGTCTTGTGGGAGGCTCTTTCAAACTTAACCATGCAGAGGCATCAGCTGGGGACTTTGTACAAATGCAGATGCTGATCTGAGGTTCTAGGCCCAGTCTTGCTTTTTTGCATTCTTAATTTCAAGTCTGAACTTTCCCGTATAAAATTCTCTCCCGTGTGCCAAGGAAACAGGCCTTACCTCATAGGATGGATATAAAGATGAAATAAAAGAATACATAGCCCCTAACAACAAAGAAGGTCTCCATAAATGCTAGCAATTTTATTTTTTAATACAGCAGCTGCTTATATGATTAGATCAAAGGGAACAATAGGGCTTCTCTCTTCAGGTGGTTACAGAGCCCACAGAAGGAGCAAGGGTGGTAGTGTTTAGGGATACAGGGTTAACTTTTGGGTTTTAACTTTGCCAAATCCTAGCTCCAAAAAGGCATCCAAGAAGCAAAGGCCAAAGTTAAGTGTGTGGACGGGGATAGGAAAATGATCTGTTCTTGTCCACCTCTGTCGTCTGACTTAGAATTCGAGGTCATGTCATCCCAGCAAAGGACTGAGGCAGGAGTACCAGGAGTTCCTGATCATCTTCAGCTACACAGTAAGTCAGAAGGGAACCTGGGCCACAGGGGAGCATCTCAAAAATCCAAGCGAGCATATGGCTTGCTGGTAGCCCAGCAAGCTGGTGCCACAGCAACACAGAACTCAAATCTCTTGATCTTCAAATGTGTGCTTTCTTTTGTTATTGTGGATGACAAAGTCACGGAGACAGAACGCTAACAGAAAACTACGTTTTCTCCCCACCCCCCGCCACCTCGTTTTGCTCTCTAATTCTTTATTAATGAAAAACAAACAACCTACAATGATTATATAGAGATTTCATTGATAGCAGATGCAAGGCACGAATAAACAGAGCGAGGCGAAAATAACCCTCTTGTTGTGGCCCGGACAGTTTTACTTAGGTTTGTTTTCTTTCCTTCTCTCCTCTATGATGGAGCCATGACAGCCTGTGTTCCCCAGAACAGAAGGTCACCGGAAATGATTGCGGCACTCATGATGCCCTATTCTAGGCCTCTGTAATGGGGTTAGTAAGGGCACATGGTCTGGTAGGACTTCAAGTAGCCAAGTCATTTCAGTAATGATTTCACCTGATTGCTTCCTGTGTCTCACTATTCACAAAGGAGAGAGAAAGAGAGAGAGAGAGAGAGAGAGAGAGAGAGAGAGAGAGAGAGAGAGAGAGAGAGAGTTCTTACTGTGTGCTAAGCTCAATGCTACACACTGCGGAATCCAGGAGAGGATCAGAAATGGCCTGTGTCATCAGGGGCCTCACAGTGTAGTGAGCAGAGATGGGTCCTCAGCCCAGTGGTGAGTGTAACAATGGAGTGTCCTTGTGACGGGCCGCAGGAAGAAGTCAGCGGCACCCAACTGCCTCGGACAGAGGAGATGGAGTCCTGAGGAGGTGATGAATTGTGGTTATGTTGTCATTGCTCATTTTGCAGTGCACATACAAGAGTTGTAGGTATGTAGCTCAAAGGTCGCATAGCTCAGATGGTAACACAGATCTCTACAGTGAGATTGTGTGGCCAAACCGTCCCCATGGTGTTGACAAGAGCTCTAATCCCTGTGTGTGTCCCCAAGGCAGGGGATTCGGAACTTTTTAGGTGAGTCAGTTTGTATCAAGACGGGGCGAGCCTTACTGTTGGGAACAGTTAGACCCCAGATCCTGAGTTTCTTTTAATCCCCTGATCTGAGTGCCTACAGCTGCTCTGAGCACGAGACCTTCAGGAGTTCCTGATGGCAGGAGAGTGGTTTCTGGTGGGTTTGGCTGGGGCGTGGCTATCTCTATATAATCTGCCCCTGAACATAATAAAGGGGGGCATTCTTGGGGAAATCAAGGATGACACGTGTCGCTGTCTCTCTGTCTGTGTGTGTCTGTGTATTTTAACCTCCGGCTCCCTTGCCCGAAGCTCGCGAACCGGGTGCCAGTGCACAGAGCGCAGACATGCAGGCGCGGTGTGTGGCACCTTACCTCTTTTGAACTGTCACCATTCTCCTGTGAAGTAGCTCATAATTTCTTGTAAAACCAGACCCATGCTTTACAAGTCCGGGACGCGGGTAAACCGTGCTCATCAGAGCTGCATACCCTTTCAAGAGTTCTCTGAAAGAAGGTGGAGGGGACAGCATCCGCTCTTTTGTACTGATCTGCATGTCAAGCTTTGGGCGTCTTTTCCCCCTTGGCTCGGTCATTTGTACTGAAGAGAACATGTGGTTACCTGCTCTGTCAAGAGCCTCCGCTTCCAGGAGCTGTACTGTCTTAGGGACCTTTCTTCACCCACTCACAGCCAATCAGCCACACAGGACAGACTGACTATGGTGGCACCTGTACGGACATGAGTGACTTCCTAGTGGACCATGGCCTCATGGCTCCTCTATAATCCCTCCCTTGATGAGTCTTAATTCTGGGAGGTGGGTAGGGATCATGGTGGGGGGAGGAGGACGGAGAGGGAGAATATTAGAGAATTATTGACAGTGCATAGCGATTAGTTCAGAGTTAAGTTACCGTATTTGTGGGCCAAGCAAAGGGGTGTGTTCACATCTCTCTGAGGATGGCTTAGTATTCTCTCTCTCTCTCTCTCTCTCTCTCTCTCTCTCTCTCTCTCTCTCTCTCTCCCTCCCTCCCTCCCTCCATCCTCCCTTCATCCCTCCCGCCCTCATCTCTCCCACGATCCTTTTCTCACCCTTTCTTGGTTTTCATGTTCTTGCTAAAATTTATGCCTTGATGTCTTCTCCTCTTTGCTGCCTTCCCAGCCTCAGCCAAAGGCTCAGACTTGAGATCTCAACCCCATCCCAGCATCTCATAAACAGGCCAGTGCTGCTCTGCAATACTAGCACAGGCCAGGCAGAATTTAAGGCCAGCATCTAAACCGATACTGTTTCTATGTCTGACTCAGTTCTCTAGGGAAGACAGAAAATGTGATGCTCCAGCATTCTGCTTCCTAGGCAAACCGAGAGACCCTATTCTGATCATTTTCTGACTCCGGAAACAAGCGAGGCACCATAGGTTAGCCAGAGCCACTGACCATCAAGACTGACAGCTCTTGAGTCCTCTGCTCCCTTGCCGTCCTGTCTGCTCTCTTCCTAAAGCTGGCTCCCGTTTCCTGACTGTGTCCTTCTTGACCCACGAAAGCGTCATTTTCATTCTCGCTAGCTGTGTGTTCTCTGGCAGTCCTCAGTTGTGTCAAGTTTTCCTTTCCATTGTAATGTCTTCTGCTATAGGGAGGAGGGACCAAACCCTCCTCCAGGAGGCGAAAGCCCTGCAGAGGAACCCAGGATGTCCTTGGCCTCAGAGCGGCTGACTGCCTAGCCTAAATATCATCCCAAAAGCACTGGCCTGGAAACACTCGTGGTTTGTGATTACCATTCGTTTTGGGTTTCATCCCAGTCTAGGAATGGGGATCACAGGCACTGGCATAGAGGCAAGCTTTATTTTCCCAGCCGCAGAAAAAACATCTCTGCCGGAGAGGGACCCACTAAACTGGGCTGTGATCTGATTGTTCTACTGTGGTGAGAACCTCCCGGAGAGCCTGGGTAGCCTGGCTCTAAGGTTTCTGAGGGCTGGATGCTGCTGTTCATCATTATACTAGAGCAGGATGTACATGTGCAAGAAAGGGGTGATGAGGAGCTGGAGCCGATGAGTTGCCGTATCCTGTAGGGTAAGCTGAGGGACACTTGGGAACGCATCTCTCACGTTTGCCCATGGCTGGACTGGGTAGGGGTTGCTATCGGAGAAGGGGACTGAGGAGACTCTGATGAAGAGCGATACATGGACAGTCTGAGGGTGACAGAGCTGGGGAAGGTTCCTCAGACTGTTGTAGCCTGAGGGTGACAGAGAGAGCTGGAGGGAGGTTCCTCAGATGGTTTGCAAGGTCCAGAGGGAGCTCAGGAGCCCACACTCTAGAGAGCAGACCAGGCATCTCAGTAAGGGGTTATACAAAGTGGCCTCTAGAACCCTATAGAGCAAGGTGAGCACTGAGTACCTTTAGCAGGCCATTTGCCATGTCCAGACATCACACAGGAGGAGGTAGCAGGCCAGTTGCAATACGGCTAAACAATCCCTGTACAGGCAGGGGAGGCATGCCAGGAAGAAAGACTACAAGCACTCCAAAATTCATAGACTCTGGGAGGGTTCGTTGTACCTTTACGGTGAGGGCAAAGGAAATTTAAGAAGAAAGCAACTTGGGAGGCAGACATCAGGGAGAGGGGAAATTCAGGCAGAAAATAGGTTGTTACAGCAAATTTTATAAATTATAGCAGTAGAATTTTGAAGAAGATGAACTCTGTGCTATCTATTTTTGTCAACTTGACAAAATCTAGAGTCATCCGAGAGGAGGGAGCCTCCACGGCGAAAATGTTGCAGTAAGATGAAGCTGTAGGACATTCTCTCAATTAGTGACTGATATGGTAGGGACCAGCCCACGTGGATGATGCTGTCCCTGGGCTGGTGGTCCTGGATGTTGTATGAAAACAGTCTGAGCAAACCAGTGAGTAGCACTCTAGTACCTCCGCCAAGTTCCCTAGTGTCGTACCTTAAGTTCCTGCCCTGATTTCCCTGCATAACAGACTACAGGTTGATAAGATGATGCTAAGCTGGTTTTGGTGTTTCTTCACAACACTAAGTACCCTAAGCGAGAGGCCCTGTTTCTGAGAACGTGAACAAGCCCATGCATTGGTTGAAGAATCCCAGTCTAGTTGAAGCGATACAGCTATGAGGTGGGATGGACAGCCGCCTGGGAGGAGCAGAAATCCTGCCACGCCATCACCAGACCTTCTGAGGACGCCCACAGTGTGTGCAGGTGACACACTTGGCAGACAGTGTCACTAACCATGAGAGCCTGATAGTTCCCCTGCACATGCATGCATTCCTTCTGTGAAGCAGGGCAAGTGGATCGCGGATGTCGCACTAGACCACAGGTGGTCATGGGACAGATGGGATCTAAACCTGAGGTTCTCTCTGGGATAGGGAGGCCATCTAGGGTGTCCTCTCTACCCAGGGCAACGTGAATTGGGAAAGTTACTGCTGCGTCCCCTCTGGCATTTGACCTTAGGTTCAGACATTTATTAGGGGTACAGCATTCATGGAAGAGCAGCAGCTAACTCCTTTGCTCTTTTCCTGAGCTCTGGATAGTTGCTAATGTTTCTCACAGTTTTTGTCTATGTACTAATAGATAGGCCTTGTGCCCAGGAGCGGCATGACTTGGTTCTGTGGGTAGACCTGAAAGCCAAGGTTTGAGTCAAGCGTATCACATTCCTTTCTTAGTATTGAACTCTGTGTGGAGGTCTTATGGGGCTAGGAAAAGAGCTAGTCATACAGCTTATCCTGAAGCTTTACCCACCAGAGAGGAGAAAGATATACAAATAACCTATTGTAGCACATCACTATCGTCCTTACAATGCATTATTTCCCAAAATTTACTCGTAGGGAACTGAAGTCCAGAGAGATTACGTCATTATCTCTGTGCACAGGGCTATAAAGTAGAAAGTCAGCATACAGCTGCCATCTAGCTAGCCCTTAATCACAGAACTATCCTGCCTTGTGTCCCTGAGTTGCTGAGGCCATGTCATCCTCCCTCTACTCCATGGCCTACAGCCGCACGACAGTGGCTCTCAGATGGAGGCCATTTATCCTGCTGATGGCATCTTCCTGACAATGCCTCACGACATATTTGAATGCCCTGACTGGGAGATGGATATTACTGGAATTAAGTGTGGTTTAGGATTTTGCACAACAGGTCACTATGCACAGGGCAGATACCAAAACCCATGTCCAAGCGTCAAGAGCATTGATATGGTTGAAGTCCAAGTATCAACAGCATTGATATGGATAAAGCCCAAGTATCAACAGCATTGATATGGATGAAGCCACTCCAACACTGTGCTTGTGGATGCTTCACAACAGCATCCTGTCCTGACAAGATGTGGAGATTCCCCATGCCTAGCCTAGACCTGGTCATGTGGTGGGGATATACAAACATTTGTGTCATAGAGGGATGTATGAATGGACAAATGTATGAAATATACCAGCAGTGGGTTATGTCATATAATCGTGGTCATAACTCATTTATTCAGATAGCATTGATTTTCAAGTCAACCTGCAAGAGTGAGCCAGCAATCACTGCCCCCAAGCTCCTGTGGAGTGGGAGAGGCGACAGATACAAGCAAGAGCCTAAGCAGAAAGGAACAACATACAAAGTCGCTTGACAGTGAAGGAGGCTCAGACCTCAGGCCCCTCCATGTAGGAGGCAATGGGACACATGCTGTTTTTCAGTTTGGGCTTTTCAGGTGTATGCAATATGCTCACACAGGAGGTGCAGTCAGTGATGTAGGAAGCATCTCTTCCTACATTAAGCCTCTCTCTTGTCTGTGTTGCTTGCTGTACATCGTCCTGATCATGGATGCTCAGAACTAGACCTACAGCAAACAAACAGCATATACCAACCAAAGACTAATTAATTAAAGTCCCAAATTAATTGCGATGCTATTTATTGCTCAATTATAGTAATTATTTCATCTACATTTGTAGCGCAATTACTCCCTTTTTTCGATGTGGTTGCTGATTTCTTCTGTATCTACCCACTCTGCACAAACACTGTTTTTCTTTGTCACTCATCCCCTCTGGGAGAAATAGACACTATGTTTAATGATAAAGAAGCAATACCTCATTAAGTCATAGTACATTAAGACTCTAGGTGCCTCAGTGACCCATGTTAATATCACGTGAAGAACCTGAGTCTTGACAGACTAAAGCATTTGCCAGGAGAGGCATCTGCTGGAGACTTGAGCTCCCAAAATAGGGCTACATGTGAAGGACACATTTTACTTTTATAAATAATATGTACATCATAGCTAGACTGTCGAGAGTGGATCCCAAGAAATCTACCCTTCTAAAGTGCAAGATCTCTTTCTGAGGTCTCGGTGTATGTTGCTTCCTTTCCTGTTACATCCTTGATGGCTCCTTACAGACAGAAGGCCATTCAGAGATGAGAAGAGCGTGTTTCCTTTCTCCACTTTTGAATCAATTTTCATGTCTAAATCTGGAGGGATGACAGGTGGTGGATGACAGCTCCTCTGGCTTCCTCTCCCTAAAGAGGCAGAATGACACCCAAGGAAGAAACAGGACTCTGGGAAGGAGAGCTGACCCTTCGCCCAACCTCTACAAGCTGTTCTTATGACTGAGCATGAACACTCACTTCCTAGGACACACCATGGCACACGCACAAGCTCTGTGCAAGAAAGCACAGTCTTCTGGGATAAATTAGACAGCCAACCATCCCAGGAGAGAAAGAGGATAAAGAAGAGTTATTGACAAGTTAGAGTGAAGCCAGACATGGTGCATCATGGTTGAGACAGGAGGATTATTACCAGTTAGAAAAGATGCCTGAACAACAGTATGAAATCCATCTTGAAAAAAATTCAAAACAATAAAATAAATGAAGGAATAAATACCTAACACCGTTGCATTAGATGTAATAACATTGTTTTGGAATGGAGTGAGGGTATTGCATGGGGGAAATGTCTCTGCTGGATGGGTCTTCAGGCAGGATGGCAGAAAGGCATGGATGCTATGCAGACCACAGTGTCTCCATTGGTCAGATGGTCTTTGGTACTAAAGAAAGAAGAGGGAGGGAGTCTTTGGAAATGCAAAGCATGGGCCAGCAAATTATGATGCCTCAAACCCAGCCCTGCTCTGTGCTGGACGGCTCAAAGTGAATGCATCTGCTGGTAAGCACGTGGGGAAAACTGGGCCCGTAATCCCAGCCATTATGTTTATACTGCTGCGTGTGCAGCGACTGCTCTTAATTAACATGCGTGGTTCTTTTCATACTCTGGAAAGGGACTGAATGGATCATAGAATGTATTTGAAAGGCTGGCAATCTGTGGTGAGAATAGAGACCACCTTTATCTTTGTAGAAAGAGGCATGCCTTTCACAGACATGGGAAGATGGGGAAGGCCATTCTTCTGAGATGGAATACTGATGAGGGAAGGAGGGTGGTTTGTTGTTGTGTATGGGAGAGCTAGAGGACAGTTTGGTGAATGCTTTTTCTACACCAAAGAACAGGGGGAATCCTACACCAGATGCCGACCACATAGGAAAGCAACTTTGTGAGTGTGTATGTACCTTTGATATTGAGAGGAGATGAAGGGTTCTCGACAGTTAGAATTTTATAAATGTTGGCAGTATCTGTCATGTTTCATGCGATACTAAGAGTAGTGTGCTTTGTTTTTTATTGTTTTTTTTTTTCCATTCACCTCCCTTCCTCCGCTCAACCTTCTACTTTCTCCTATGACCCTCATGCTCCAAATTTACTCAGGGCATCTTGTCTTTTCCTTCTTCCTATGTGTATCCATGTCTATCTCTCTTAGAGTCCTCTTTCTAGTCTGTCTAGGTTCTCTGGGGTTGTGGACTATAGGCTGGTTTTTCCTTGCTTTATGTCTAAAGGCCATTTATGAGTGAGTACATTATATTTGCTGTTCTGGGTCTGGGTTACCTCATTCAATATGATTTTCTCTAAATCCATCCATTTGCCTGAAAATTTCAAATGCCATTATTTTTACCGCTGAGTAGTACTCCATTGTGTAAATGCACCACATTTTTCTTTATCCATTCTTCAGTTGAGGGGCATCTGGGTTGTTTCCAGGTTCTGGCTATGACAAATAATGCTACTATGTACATAGTTGAGCACATGTCCTTGTGACCTGATTGAGCAACCTTTAAATATATACCCAAAAGTAATATTGCTGGGTCTTCAGATAGATTATTTCCTGATTTTCTGAGAAATTGCCATACTGATTTACAAGGTGGCTGACAAGTTTGCACTCCCACCAGCAATGGAGGAGTGTTCCCCTTGCTCTATATTCTCTCCAGTAAAAGCTGTCAACAGTGTTTTTGACATGTGTAAGATGGAATCTCAGAGTTGTTTTTATTTGCACTTCTCTGATGACTAAATGTGCTGAGCATTTCCTTCCTTATCTTTCAGCCATTTGATATTGTCTGTTGGGAGTTCTCTGTTTAGTTCTGCATCCCATTTTTATTGGATTATTTGTTCTTTAAGTGACTCCAAAAATTTTACCAGGGAACTCCTACAAGTCATAAACACCTTCAGTAATGTGGCAGAATATATGATCAACAAAAACAAAAAATCAGTAGCCCTCCTTTATACAAAGGTTAAACAGGCTGAGAAAGAACTCAGAGAAACATCACCTTTCACAAATAACATAGATTGTTAGAAATCTATGCCACTGGGGCGATGTGTGTGTGTGTGTGTGTGTGTGTGTGTGTGTGTGGGTGTGGGTGTAATCTCAGATTTAGTTGATTTCAAAGACAGTATCTTCAGTAACCCCCCCAAAAGAAAGAGTAGGATCTTAAGGTCCAGATTCAAGTTCTAACCTCCTCATAAATTGTGTCCCCACAGATGAAATGACAAATGCTCCATGCGTCCAAATTTCTATAGCTGTCAGAGTGGGGGCAGTTTTTGCCTTCACCTGCTACCTCAGATTTGTTCTAGGAAAATTGGGGTAACTCTAATGAAACAAGAGGAATACCTGTATTACAAGAAGTTTAAGTCTTTGAAGAAAGAAATTAAAAAAGACACAAAAGAATGGAAAGATTACCTATGCTTTTGGGTAGGTAGAATTAACAAAGTAAAAATGGCAATCTTACCAAAAGAAATCTACAGATTCAATGCAATACCTATCAAAATTCCAGAAAATTTCTTCACAGACCTCAGAAAAACAATACTCAATTTCATATGGAAAAACAAAAACAAAAACCCAGGGTAGCCAAAACAATCCTGTATAATCAAGGAACTTCTGGAGGCATCACAATCCCTGACTTCAAAATCTACTACAGAGTTACAGTACTGAAAACAGCTTTGCACTGGCATAAAAAAAGAGAGGAGATCCAATGAAATCAAATCAAAGACCCAGATATCAATCCACACACCCACGAAACCTGCTTTTTGACAAAAAAGCTAAATATATAAAATGAAAAAGCATATTAAACAAATGGTGCTGGTTTAACATGTAGAAGAATGTAAATAGATCCACATCTATCACCATGCACAAAACTCAAGTCCAAGTGGATCAAAGACCCCAACATAAAACCAACTACAGTGACTCATAGAAGAGAAAGTGGAAAGTACACTTGAATGCATTGGCACAAAGAACCACTTCCTAAATATAACCCCAGGAGCACAGACACTGAGAGAAACAATTAATAAATGGAAGCTTCTGAAATTGAAGAGCTTCTATAAAGCAAAGGACATGGTCAACAAGACAAAATGGCAGCCTACAGAATGGGGAAAGATCTTCACCAACCCCACCCTGGACAGAGGTCCAAAATATATAAAGAACTCAAGAAGCTTGACATCAAGAGAAGCGTCTTTTCTGGTACTACAATTCATGGAAAACACATATGTTAGTTACTCTAATGACAGATTCAATGCCAAAGCCACCTCCTTCACATTTTTGGAGATGACTGCAACAAAGAAACTTATGTGTTTTACTGCTTTTTTGTTTTTACTGTTTTTGAATTTCTAAACATGTTTGATCTGAACACAACACCCTCCAGGTAGGATTAGTGTAGTAGGAGCTGTGGGCTGCATTCCTGCCGCCCGGCTTCCAGCCACCGGCTAGCTTTACCCAAAATAACAACACACAAACTGTATTCATATAAACACTGCTTGGCCCATTTCTATTAATGTATGTAGCACCATGAGGTGGTGACTTATCTTGCCTAACCCATATTTAGTAATCTGTGTAGCACCAGTCTTACCGGGAAAGATTCAGCATGTCTGACCTGGCGGCTTGCTTCATCACATCTGCCCTGGAGAGGGGAGGCATGGCATCTGCCTTACTTCCTCTTCCTCCCAGCATTCTGTTCTGTTTACTCCACCCACCTATGTTCTAACCTATCAGGCCAAGCAGTTTCTTTATTAACGAGTGACCTTCCTCCATCAGATTAGCACATAGTGTTCTGTCTCCGAGTCTCCTGAAATTTGATCCTGGATTTGATACTAGCATGCCTCATGACTGGAGAGAAGAGGTTGATGCATGAGTTTACTCAGCAGGCAAATAAGGATGCTGGCCCTTCTGAGCTTGATCGTTACAGAGAGGCTCAGCACACACACTGTACTGTCATGACTGACACTGATGTAGATGATATATAAATTGCCCTGGTCAATATATTTCCCTCTAAATTTTGTATCTTCCAAACTTATCTTGAAGGAAATGGTATTGGTAAGTGGGTGGTTCCTAGCAGGCAATTATACTATAAGGACATTCCTCATGCTTGGTACTAGTAGCATTTTAAAAGAGAGCTAGTTACCCTTTCTACAGTGTGGTAACCCAGCAAAGTGCCATCTATGAAGCAGAGACATCCCTTCAGTAAACACTGAATCTAATTGATTTTGCGCTGCCCAGTCTCTAACATTGTGAGATAGGAATCTCTGTTATTGAAACATTGCCCTGTCTGAGGTATTTTCTTCTAACCGCTCAAATCGACTAGGTACCAAGGTAATATTGTTGTGTCTCTTCATTGTTATGTGGTTGTAGTGAAGTCTTGATTTCACTCTCATGTGAGCTAGTGTTTTCTTTTACTATGACAACAGAATTTAGCTGACCTGGAACAACACGGTGACGCTTGTATTTTAGTTCCTATAAAATGTAGGCAATTATTAATTCACGGTACGATTGTTATAAAATTGTATGCCATCATCAAGTTTAAGCATCGATTGGCAGAAACCCAGATTCCACTCTTCTCCTAGTGACTTTCAAAGACTTGGTATTAATAGTGGCAATGATAAGGTCTGTGAAGTCATGTTCTCAGATTTTAGTAATTCACAGTAGTAAGCTGGATAGAAATAGCCATGGTGTGGTGGAGATGCTGTGTATTGTATGTGGGAAGGCCTCTTCCTGGTACTTCTCAGTGTTGCTCTTTTCATCTGCTCAGAGGCGTTAAGGCACTTACTACGATGTTAACCAAAGAGAAGGATAAAGACTGGAATCCAGACCTATTTGAGTTGTAAGCCCTACAAACTCTGCTCTGCCATGTTCAAAACAAATCGCAATTTATTTCCCAACTTGAACATTCTTTCCTCTCTTCGGTGGTTTGGAGCTAGAATGGCTTCCATGCTAGAAGCCGATTACCTGCTCTTCCTTATGAAGATTTATAGTTCAGGGAGAAGTGATTGCTGGCAGTAGCAGACCTCCATAAATCCCCACGCTCAGGCTGTGCTGGCCACTGACAGTCACAGATTGTATCCAACCAGGAAAAAACAGAGGCTCTTTGAAGCTGCATAATCAGATTATGATAATTTCATGAAAACCCATTTCAAAAAGCCAACATTTATCATTAGTTTGTGTACCTCCTAATTATCTCATGAGAATTATTCCGTGCAGGAATGATGGAATACTCTAGCTTGAGAGAGTTTTCTAATACAGCATGGATACAGTCTTGGTGTGCTGGTCACAGTTTGTATTGGGGGCTTATCGGAGACAGTTTTCTGCAAATGTCAAGAGAGGTGGCATATTTAAAAAGATTAATGTCAGCAATGGGCATCAATTTCTCTCAGCTGCTTTCTCTAATAACACGATTTTGTTTGTCTCTGAACCGTAAGCAAGTTCTTACTAAGAGGAAAAAAAATTAAACAAAGGTACACACAGTCCAAAATATTCTCTCCAGGAGGATTCTGAGTGCCAGAACTCGATTTCATTAAAACTCAATAATTGAGAAACAGACCTGTGAGCCACTGCTTCTTCAAAATACTCAAATCTCCTGCCGTCCTTCCCACCTTCCCACCTCCCTCCCTCTCTTCCTTTCCCTCCTCTCTTTCCCTTTTTTCCTCATCTCTCTCTCTCTCCTTTCTTCCCTCCCTTGTATCTCTCAGAATCCTCCATCCGGATGAGGGGCCACTTTCCACCTACTGTCTCCATCAGAAGCAGGGAGGGTTGTCCTGGACAAGACCCGCCCCCTAGCCTGTGAAGCCAGCCAATCACTTTAGCAGATGCTTTTCAGCTCCACCTGCCTAGCTTGTTTCTTTCACCTGCTGACTCGGTCCAGTGACCTCTCTGTTTCTTCTCGACCAGCAAACTGGTTTTCCTCCCGAGAATTCCCATCTTATACCCCAGAGGAACACGCACCCGCCTGTGAAGCCTGGGCTGGCCTCAGCACTCTTTCCTGCGCTGCTTTTGCCTCAGCCTTCGGGCTTCCAGGGTTACAGACAGGAACCACTACTGGCTTCCAGTCTATAAGCGGTTGAAAGAATTTCAAAAGAAAAGGACTAAGTACGGCGTACTGGGGTGATGTGAATTTCAGATTTCATGGTGTACACATCAAATATTATTAGAACATAGCCATGTTTATCTGTGTGTTGTCTGTGGCTGATTTAGAGTAATGGAGGCAGAAGTAAGGAATTAGGGCAGGTAACATGAGCCTTTGCTCTCTGGTCCTTGATGGATAAATCTGATCATCCTCCTTTAGAACCGTGGCTGCAGCCTCCTCATGGTTCTCTTCTCCGCCCCCTCCAGCAAACCCTGCAAGCCCTCTTCACAATGATCTACCAGTATTTATCCATGATACTGTGGAAATCCCCCTGCAAAGCCTGGGCACATGACTCACGCGTAGTTCCGTGCCTGGTGTATGTGCTCCAGAGCTTGAGCCCAAGGACTGGGGGAGGAGGAGGAAAGAGGGAGGAAGAGGACTTCTCAATCTGTACTGTAAAACAACTGTGTCGGTGTGAGTTATGTTCCTGTTTCTGCTGGTCCTCTCTCAGCTAATCTGCTGCCTGCTTCCCATAGCCGGCTCGGTTTCTCCACATGCTCTACTGGGAATCACTCCCACCTGCTACCTACTTCCAAATTCACCCGACTGGTGATTCCGGTCGTCTCTGAGTTTAGGAAAGTCTCCCCCAGGAAGCCTCCTCACTCCCTTCTCCCGTCTGGGTGTTTCACAGAGTACTTGTCTCCTTGCTTCTCCACCTATTGTTTTACAAACCCGAACGTGCTGGAGCTGTGTTCTTCAGGGCCTGGCCTTTGTAATACTCTGTCTCCAGGTCCTGGAAATTCACTACCATCTCTATCTGCCCATTCTAAGAATAGTTACATTTGTATCTGGAATGTTCTGTAAGAGATAAAAGAGAGTCCAAACTCTACATATACAAATGTTCTTTTCGAATTTTGAGCTGGTATTATTTCTAAAGTTTATCACGGCTTTCACCTAAAGGAATTGTTTCCATTAAACTGTTTTAAGTTCAGTGCCAAGAATAAAACTGATCATTGATTTCATAATATTAATCAGTGGACAAATTTTTTTCTCCCTTTTAGAGTCAGAGTTTTAGAACAAACAGCATCCCAGTTCTGAAGTAAATACTAAACTTATCTTCAGGGCAACCAATTAGCTTTCTTGTTCAAGTTTAACGATGCCAACATGAATGCTCTCTTTTATTTCTTCCAGTCCTCCTTCTTTATCCTCCATCTCTCTCTTTCTTACCCAGACCAGCCTCGATAGGCAACATGGCTTCTTTTCAGGACTTTGTTCTAAATAAAAGATTTTTGTCAAAATCTCAAATTACAGCAATGGTTGCAGTCAATCAGTCCTGATCCTCTCTAAACAAAAGGGACCTGAGAGGTTGCCAGATGAGTACAGAGTCAGCTGGATTCTGGTGATGCTGAAGTTTAGCCCCGACTCAGGGAAGTCAAATGTCTGAGTGTCTAAGTGATCTAATCCAGACCAAAAAAAAAAAAAAAAAAAAATGGCTTATTTGCTTTCTAGAGTTTCAAGCCAGAAAGGTTCATGAAAACAAAGTCTGCTCCCAGAAATCCCTCACTCCACTGTTCAAATCCATCAGCAATATGCAAAGACACAAGTGCTCAGGGCTCCCTGGAACATGCATGCGTATCTTCCCAGCGCAGGTCTATGAGCGTGTCCCGGGGAAGTAATCTGGATGAAGGACACAGATACGCACACAAGAGGCTCTGTTCCGCCTTGTTTGTGCTGATGAAGCATCAGAGGCCACCTAAGCATCTGTTTAGACAATCGTGCCATGTCTGATTACTAACCGCTATACGCACGGTGACTACACAGAATTGCTCGCACTGTGGTTAAGTAATGACGTGTGGATGCATTATGAAAGTCACCTGACCTTCCATCAGGGTGGTTGGTTTGTCAGTGTTTTTACGTCTAAGTATTTAGTGAAAATGTTGGATTTTTCTTAGGATCAAAAATTTAAAAATGGGTTTTCAATGGGGTTTGGGCTTTAATTCTCCCACTTTCTTATTTTTTGTAATAGATTTCAAATGAAGAATGATTGGCTCCCGGGTCTGCATCCATTTTCATCAGTTGCTGGACGATACCCCACTGATGACAGTTGGGCCAGGCAACAATCTTGTCATAAGAGATGGCCAGATCAGACTATTTATCAATTATTATTAGTCTGAGCTCGGGTCTTCCTTGTAAATTCTTGGGAGGTCCCCCCTGTGCCAGGTTTTCTCCTGCACCAGAAATGTACCCCCTTTCCAGCAATCTCTGTTGGCCCTCCAACCCCCCCCCTCAACCTGATTGCCCATGTGCCTATCTGAACCAGTCTCTCAGTTCATTCAAGACTCTCTTCTCAGAGATCCACGCATCCCTGGATGAACTCTCCCAGTTACCTTAGCCTCTCTGGGGCTGAGTTCAGAAATCTCGCAGAAGAGGAAGGGAGCCAGAGGGGTCAGGGACACCACAAGAAAGCTTAGAGAATCTATTAGCCAGGGCTCACAGGGGCTCACAGAGACTGAGTTGATGTTCAGGGAGCCTGCATGTGTGTTACAGTTGTGGGACTCCCAACAGCGGGAACAGGGGAGTCTCTCACTCTTTTGCAGGGCTTTGGGAGCTACTCCTCATGCTGGTCCCCTTACCAAGCTTTAATGAACCGGGAGGTGCTTGGTCTAACTGCAGCTTGATATAGCATTGGAACTGTTGTCAGGTTCCAGTGTTTGGAAGCAATGCGCTCAAGATGATAGAAGGTGTGTGAGGCAGGTGGTGATGGGAAAGGGGAGGCTGCAGGCCTTCCATGGTCTACTTCTTGATTTGTGGGTATTTCCTTTTGAAAGCCAGAGATTTACAATGAATGGGTCCATATAACACTTCTTTGAATTTTTCAAAAACCATTAAGTTTTCATTGTAATATTCAACATCTTCAAAAAGAAAAGAGTGAAAATTGGGGCTGTAAACAAGTCTGACGCTCAAATTGCTTTTAAAAGCATCATTCAGAAGCTTTATCATACATCCATCTTAAACCATGTAACTAACGTGGTAGTTTTATTATATGATGTCTGGTGTTTATTTGCTTATTTATTTATTTTTTGTATGTGCCTGCCTGCATGTATGTCTGCGTAACATGTGCATGCAGTGCCCATAGTGGGCAGAAGAGGGCATCAGACCCTTTGGGAGCTGGAGCTGCAGGTGTTTATGAGTTGCCTGTTGTGAGTTCTGGAATATGGATTTAGTCTTTGCAGGAGCAGTACGTGTTCACAACCATTGGAGCTACCTCTACATCCCTGTATGGCATTGCATATACGACATATATAATGTCGTATATGCAATACCATATATATATATATATGTATAAAACTGACTTTACCTCCCTTTCCCCACACCTAATCCTTCCTGTTACCAACCTCACCCACCCCCAGTCCACCTTCAAAATCTATTCTATTCTCCGGTCCTAGGGAGATCCTTAAGCCCTCTTTGTTATTTAGCCCCTCTGGGTCTTTTTTTTTTTTTTTTTTACAGCTGATATTCACTTATGAGTGAGTACATACATACTATGCTTGTTTTCCTGGGTCTCTGTTGCCTCACTCAGGATGATGTTTTTTTCTAGTTCCATCCATTTACCTGCAAATCTTATGATGGCATTTTTTTTTAACGGCCAAGCAATACTCCATTGCATCAGTGTGCCACCTTTTCTTTATCCATTCTTTGGCTGCAGGACATCCAGGTTGCTACCAGTTTCTGGATATTATGATAAAGATACTATAAATATAGTTGAGCAAGTGTCTTCGTGATGGGACAGAGCATCCTTTGAATACATGCCCAGGAGTGGTATAGATGGATCTTGAGGTAGATTGATTCCCAGTTTTCTGAAGAACCGCCATATTGCTTTCCATAGAGCTGTGCAGGTTTACACTCCTACCAGCAGTGGCGGATTGCTCCCTCGCTCCACATCCTTGTAGCCTGAGCTGTCACGTACTGTTTTGATCCCAGCCATTCTGACAAGTGGAAGATGGAATTTCAAAGTCGTTTTGGTTTGCATTTCCCTGCTGGCTAAGGGTGGATATTGAGCATTTCTTTAAGTGTCTTATGACCATTTGAATTTATTCTTTTGAGAATTCTTTATACAGATCTGTATCCCTTTTTCTAACTGGATTGTTTGGTTTTATTTATTTATTTATTGGTGCCTAGTTTCTTGAATTCCTTAAATATTTTGGATATCAGCGTTCTGTTGGATGTGGAGTTGGTGAAAATCTTTTCCCTTTCTGTGGGCTGTTCTTTTGTCCTGTTGATGGTGTCCTTTGCCTTCTCCATTTCAGAAGGTCCACTTTTTAAATTGTTGATCTTAGAGCCTGCACTATTGGTGTTCTATTCAGGAAGTTGTTTCCTGTATCAATGAGTTCAAGAACATTCCCCACTTTCTCTTCTATTAGGTTCATTGAAAATAGATTTATATTGAGGTTTTTGATCCACTTGGACTCCAATTTTGTGCATGGTGATAGATATGGATCTATTTGCATTCTTACACATGCAGACATTAAATTATGCTAACACCATTTGTAGAAGATGCTTTATTTTTCCATCAAATATTTCTGAATTCTTTATAAAAAAATATCAAGAGTCCATAGGTGTGTACATTTATGTCTGGGTCTTTGAATCTATTCCATTGATTAACTGTTTTTATGCCAATACTATGTTGTTTTTATTGCTACAGTAGAGCTTGAAGTTGTTTTGGTTTGCATTTCCCTGGTGGCTAAGGGTGGATGTTGAACATTTCTTTAAGTGTCTTATGACACTATTGTATAGGCCTTTTTTTTGTTTTTCTATATGAAGGTTAGTATTGTTCTTTCGAGGTATGTAAAGAATTGTGTTGGAATTTTCATGGGGGTTGTGTTGAATCTGAATTTGTAGATGGCTTTTGATAGTATGGGCATTTTCCTGATCCATGAGCCTGGAAGATCTTTCCATCTTCTGCTCTCTTCCCCAATTTCCTCCTTCAAAGACTTGAAGTTCTTATCATACAGTTTTGTGCTTGTTTGGTTAGAGTTGCCCAAAGATATTTTATATTATCTGTGGCTATGGTAAAGGGCGCTGTTTGGTTAGAGTTACCCTAAGATATTTTATATTATCTGGGGCTATGGTAAAGGGTGCTGTTTCCTTGATGTCTTTCTCAGGCTGTCTGTCATTTGTAGGAGGGCTACTGACTTTTTTCTAGTTACCCTTGTATCCAGATTAAAGGCATTTATCAGCTGTAGCAGTTCCCTAGTACAAGTTTTGGGGTCACTTGTGCATACTATTATATCAAATACGGCTTCTTTGACTTCTTCTTTTCCAATCTGTCTTCTTTTGCTCTCCTTGAGTTGTCTTATTGCTCTAGCTAGAATTTCAAGTACTATATGATATAGATTTGGAAAGAGTGGCCAGCCTTGTCTTATTCCTGATTTTAGTAGAATTGCTTTGAGTTTCTCTCCATTTAATTAGATGCTGGCAATGGTCTTGCTGTAAATTGTCTTTAATGTATTTATGTATGTTCCTTGCATTACTGATTTCTCCAAGACTTTTTATTGTGAAGAAGTGCTGGATTTTGTCGAAGGCTTTTTCAGCATTATAATGAGATGATCATGTTATTTTTTTAAAGTTTGTTTATATGGTGGATTATATTAAAAGATTTTCATATGTGGAACCATCCCTGCATGTCTGGTATGAAGCCTACTTGATCAAGTTGCATGATCTTTTTGATGTGCAGAACTGATTTTTAACATGGTGATATTATTAGTTCCAGGCTAAAAATTTTCCCTCGAATTTGCTGACAATTATCCCTGTTGTTAAGGTTGGTAACCAGCTCTTTCACCAGGGAATTATGGGAAATATGGTAAAGGACACCCACTCTGTTTGAAAAGTACAAGACAAATGTCACCACAAAGTGTTGGCAGTCAGAGGAACAGTACAGATGAGTTTCAAGGTCAAATGGCACTTAAGCAACAAAGCAGTCCAAATACTAAAAATTAAAATATTCATATGTGGGGATATGAAGAAATCCATACACTATAAATTGCAGTATTCATGTGTGGGGACATGAAGAAGAGTACCACAATAATATTAATAACATTAGAAGGAAGACAGTTGCAGGGCTCTAGATCGTTTTCATTTGTATTTATTTGCTATTTGCATATGATAATATTTAATAATAGACAATTGGGCTACTTACGTATTCTAATAAATTCTAAGATATTAGTTGGTGATTCAGGGGGTAACCAGTTTGCAGTTTGTTCAGAAAACTCTCCCCACATATGCTCATACCAATATAAAATGCTTGTAATATTTGGTGAAATGTCTGAGTGAAATAAATCACTTCTTAAAAGCTCTAGATGTTCTTGGGTCTACAAAATAAGCACAGATACTACAGTGCTGAATGTACAGATATATAGACCTTACAAAGAGCACAATGCAAATGAGTCATAGAGTTTTTCATTCAATTAACTGTACTTTTCAGTACCCAGTAAGTACACACACACACACACACACACACACACACACACACACACACACCTGCAAAACATTGGCCACAGTGTTGGAAAGGGAAAACCTTTAACCCGAAAGAATTCGCAGCATCAAGCAGAAGGGTTAGTTGGTTCACAACTCCCATTTAAAGTCCATCATTGTGGGGAAGTTAAGGCAGCAGGGACTTGGAGGAGCTAGTCATGTTGCACCATAGTCAAGAGCCGAGAACAATGAATTAACAGATAGATGTTGGTCCTCAGCTAGTGTCTTCCTTTTTATCCAGTCCAGGGCTCAAGTCCCAGTGATCCATGGTGGGCAGGTTAGAATTTCCTGTCCGTCTTTAGAACTCTAGCTCAGCTATGCCTCCTGCTGTGGATGTGACCTTTGCTTGCCCAACTGGTTCTCACATGCCAGGTACTGCTCTTAGACCTCAGCTCTGCCCATCACCCCACAGTTGAACCCTGCAGCTTCTCTCTTCAACCTTGACTCCAGCAGGTCCAGCAGCACCCCTTCTGGCTACTGGGGCGACCACCATCTTATCAATGTACGCACCCTCTCAGCTCAATTCCAGAAACCTTGGGATTACACTCCAGCTTCTTTAATTTGCATTCACCCTGTAGACCTTATACACGCATACGGATTTGTAGATGTGTTTACTGTGTGCTGTGGGGTGGGTGATATGAAGGTTTGGAATTAACACTGGAGTTAGAGAACCTGCATTTGCCTTGACCCGATTAGCCAAGTGTGTGGGATTATATACCAAATTGCTAAAATTGAAACTGTTGAACCTAATGATTACTGCTACCCAATGATTCTGAAGTTGTGAAAGGGAGCAAAAGGGTCTGGAATAGCATCCTCAAGACAGCTACCTTGGAAGCTCTACAGTAAGCCAACCGGGGGAATAGAAGGCATCTCTCCGTGCTTTGAGGGTAGACAGAGAAGAAGGCTAGCTCAAGAATCGTCTTTGCCGTGCAGGGAACATAAATAAGCATGCCTAGAAGACAGCTGGGAAAGAGAAGGGCCTGAAGCCGAAGAAAATTTATCAATACTTACGCTCCCATGCAGACACTATCTGGATTAGAATCCAGGTATTTCAGACAATGTTATAACATCTAAACTACTGTGAAGCCTCTGAAGGGATTAATATGGGCTGTGATTCTCACATAAAGGGTATACATTTCCTAGGGGTGAGGATTAATATTACTATCAAGCACAGCCTGGCAAGTCTGAGTTACTGCTGCACCTTGAGTGGATTGACTCTTGGCTGGGCTTGCCACACCCCAGCTGCACAGCATGGAGTATGGGTTTACCATCGGTGTGCTTTCTCATCTGTAATGAGGGTGCAGTTAGTTAGAAGATTCACTATGTTGATACAGCCCTAAGATGGTGTCACCTGACAGAGGCGGAAAATCTGCTGCTATTGGACAGATAATGAAGCAAACATCTTGCAGAAAGCGTTTACGAGATGACTTCCAGCGCTATGCAGATTTAGAGGCATAGATTCTAACATGAGGCTGAGAGTACCCGGAGAATGGCTTTGGGTCACAGGTCCTAATATTTACTTAAAGACTTGATCGACTTTTCTGCAGAGGTAGGTTCAGCCCTCCTCAGCAGGTAGCTCTCTCAGATTTCACTTCCTTTCCTGCCGTTTTCAATCAACAGACTCCACATTTGTTGCCTAACTGGCATGTACTAGACAATGGTTCTTACAGTTTTTGCAGATGTAATAAATAATCATCTTTTTATTTCTTTGAGGATTACAATGCATTTTGCTAATGCTCACCCCTCAACTCCTCTCATATCCCTGCTTTATTATCCATGAATTTTAAATCCACTTTCCTTTTTTTTTTTAACCCATCAAGTTGAGTTTGTGCTGCCTGTATCTTGGGTCTTGGATGCGTGGCTTCCAATGGAGCATGGGATCCACCAAGGACTGCACTCTTCATGAGAACTTACTCTCCCAAAAGAGAGATAAGAGATATTGCCGGCTAAGAACTGCTTCTCTAGGGGTGGGGCTTCATGCCCACCACTCCTATCCATGCTGGGATTAGTCTGGCTTGGGGTGCGGCTTTGTGCCCACCGCTCCTATCCATGCTGGGATTGGTCTGGCCCAAGCTTGTAGAGATTTGTACAAACTGTAACACCCAATGTTCACGTTTACAACAGCCCCAGTGTGAACAGGAAAACACCCTTTCCTTTCTGTCACCCACCACTTCTGCCTCTGACGGACGCTGTATCTGTCCCCTCCTCTGCCAAGACTCTTGACCATGGGCTGAGGGAGTGTATTACAGGGATAAGCATATGGCCTCTTAAACCCTGAAGGTTTCAAATTGGTACTGTAAAATGTCCAAGTATATTTATGCCAGATTTTGTGGTAAGAGAGGTGTTTAACCTTGATGATGGTAACTGTGATAGTTCTATCTCTCGCATCTGACACTTGTTAGCTTGCGCTAGTGGTGTATTACCACCCAGAGATTTGTTCCAGAGAAAGACATGGTACCAAGGAGCCTCGAATTCCTTCCTTGTTAGTGGATTATTCCCATTCATAGCCCAGGAAGGATCTACATTTCATCCCCTTCAAGTTTAAAGCTATTTGTTTGTGGTATTAGGGTTATTTAGAGAAATACAGTCGGTTTGGTTTGTGCGTGCATGTGTGTGCATAAGGTTAAGAAGAATCACTGAGCTCCTGGTGAGGTAGGCAAGCAACCTGGACTCAACTTAGTTTGTGTTATACACACGCCCCTCTTGTAGAACACACCCGGGCAGCCCAGGACCCACATTTGCACTGGATTATGTGCACAGCACTTCAAATGGTAGAAATACTTAGAATACCCCCTTTGTGGACAGTTTCTGTTTAAGTGCACTTTTAAAAAAAAAAGCATGTCCATGTACAGAGAGTAGGTGGATGGGTCAGGCCTCGACTGATTTAGGGGTGCATATTTAGTAAGGAAAAATGTATCCTCTGAATAGGTGTTTAAGGGGGGTTCCCTACTTAGCATCTTTTTCCTATGTGTAATTGGGCGTCCGTATGGTTAAAAATCAGATAAGTCATGGGAACGGGCGTACACAGTAGAGAAAAGCTTGTGTATCTCAAACCCACCAATCAAAACAAAGAACCACTCAGATTATACCCTGAAAAATCAGCCACTTCTTCCCGTAGACCCCATAGAAGGACACCATACACACCAGCCCTCACTCTGGTGACCTGCCGTCACTTTTGACTGCGTCTCTAATCTGGACTATCGCTTTGCTTCTGAACAGCTCTCTGTTACTTTGCAATCTGTGCGCACCTTTTATTTTTCGGTTCTTCAAATGGAATGTCAAGAACCTGGAAATTTCTGGTTCATGCACCAATCACAGTAATGAAAGAAAGTAGGAAGGACATACCCCAAGGTCTGCAGGGTAAGTGGAGCAATATGTAGTCTAGAGATCAAAGGGAAGCTTCACGCTGAGTCCAAAAGCAGGAAAAAGACAGGGATCTAACACCAAGAAGTTAGACACAAGGTATCTCCTCTCACTCAGACTTTGCCTTTCAATCAGATCTTCAACGTATTCACTATGCAACCACACAGAGAAACCTCCGTGGAGCAATACGGATTTGTCTATCTCAAACGACTGTAGTCATTACACACATATTTATCTCCATAAGATTCTAAGCCCATCCAGTATTCTTTATTATTATTTCCTTCCTGAACCCAGAAATAAATACGTGCTCCATAAATGCTTCTAGACCCGAACTAAGCATACTGGCGTATATCTGCATGGCGTCCCCAGGTAAGGGCTTACTTGATCCCAGAGAAAGCCATCTGGTCCTACAGTGGCGAGTTGTACAAAATAATATCAGCAATTTTGTTTTCTATATGGCTGCATGTCTTAAAAGAAGGAAAAATGCCTTGGGGAAGGTAACAAAATACAGATGATATCTTCCTTGAAAAGACTGAGCAAATGTGTATTTAGGGTGGTGTGTGTGTGTGTGTGTGTGTGTGTGTGTATGTGTGAAATGTACAGCAGAACTCATTTAGAATAACATCTGGAAAAGGGGCTGATCTGCTAAGTGAACAGATGTTTCGTGTGCTGAACCAAACTGGAGTGATGACTGAATCATAATGATGCTCTCTTTGCAGGAACAGGCCCGCTCAAGGGAGAGCACAGGCAGACAGAGGTACGCTGCACCCCATTAAAAGAGGACTGTGTGCTGGGAGGAAATGGAACCCAAAGAGTGAGACTATAAGACTCACTCAGGGTCGGCAAAGATAAATTTACCAACGCCAATGATGAAGAGATGCCCCTTTGACAAGACATGTCCAAGCCCCTCCCTATTATATCTAGGCTGAACAAGGTATCCAAAAGAGAATAGGTTCCCCAAAAGCCAGTACATGCAGTAGGGATAAATCCTGAGTCCCCTCAGTTTGCTCCAGCCATGCAACTGTCAACCACATTCAGAGGGACTCGTTTGGTCCTATGCTTGCTCCTTCCCAGTCCTGCGGGAGTTGGTGAGCTCCCATTAGCTCAGGAAGAATGTTTCAGTTAGTGAACACATCATGGTCTTGACCTTTGTGCCCTGTAGTCAGACTGATGAATATCTTAGATATCACCATAGGACATTCATCCAGCAACTGATGGAAACAGAGGCAGAGACCCGCATTGGAACATTGGACTGAGTTTCCAAAGTCCAGTAGAAGAGTGGGAGGAGTGAGAATATGAGCAAAGAGTTCTGGATTGAGATGAGAGACTCAATATGTTAGGCAATGAATGTGCAAAGAGAACGCATGATGTGACCGCCTATCTCAACATACACATGCATGCACACTTTAACATACGCATCTGCAAACACACATGTGAACATGCATACACACACATACATACATAGGCACTTGTAAAAAGGGGTTTTGAGATGTGAAAACGTAACATTAGGTCAATCATGGGGCCAGAGAATGACAACTGGCAGCACCCATGAAGTGGATTCTGCGCCTAGTTCTGAGAACTGTGTTTCTTTACTGTGCTTCCGGCCATGCAGACTCAACGTGAGTATTTAACAAATCGGGATTTCTCCACGGATAGTCTGGTTGCTCCCACAAGAGCCCTATCAAAGCTAGAGCACCAAGTCGGTCTCTTCTATCAGAAGACAGGGACAATGGCATTCCAAAGGTGTCTGCTCTGCTCTCTCTTTGGGGGGCAAAAGGGGAAAAATAAGAAAGAAAAACCAAGCTCAGAGCATTTAAGCATTGGATGAAGGTGAAGAGGAATCCCAAATGGTTGGTTGTCGCATGTGATCCTGGTACCATTTGAGAACTCACACTCTGAAATTACATGCCACCTGCAAGTCCAGATGGCCAGGTTAAGGAACCAAACCCTCAAGCAGAAGATTTTGGTTCCCAGCTGTCCTACTTGGGGCGTGTCAGTGAGCGGTGTTGAGTAGCATTTTTTCATAAGGAAGGTGGGGAAACCCCAGAACCACTCTGTCCCAGCTGGCCGCAACCATGAACTTTCCTGGCTTTCACGCCACCCTCCTCCCACTTCAGCTGTGACATTAAGGAGGAGTCTCTGCTCACACGAGGCCGTCATTGCAGTTTTGCAAAACCTTCTTGCAGAATGTACAGAACATCTGGAATTAAAGAGGTATTGTCTTTTAATCACTGCTCAGTCTTCTGCAGGGACAAATGAGTAGGGCCCAGCTGCCCAAACCGACTTAGTTAAATAATGTAATCTATTTGTACACAAATGTGGAATAAATGTCACCCGCAGCTCCTTAGTGTGCAGTTATAATGAGTTATCCCTTTCTTGAGGTGATTAGGAGTGTTTTTTTTTTCTCTCAAAAGTGTATCAAGCCTCATGATTGCCAATGAGCCAGGGATAACTGAAATTAGCCTCCCACGGCTGCTGACCTCTGTGTCCACAGCCAAACCTTTCCTTCTGGGGATGTGAGTCTTCTCTACTCAGGAGGTTGGAAGTCAATTCTTTGCACTCCGTTTGAGGTGTAATGTTCTGGTATAGCCTCCCAGGACAGTGCCTATCCTCATCAGAGCCTGTCATGAAAAGCTGACCGGAACATAAGCTAGATAGGACCTTAGAAATCCCTTAGTTTAGAAGCTTGGGGGAATGGCTCAGCAGGTAGAACCCTTGTTGTCTGAGGATGAATGTGCCTGAGTTTGGATCCCCAGCACCCAGTTGAGAAGTTTGGGGTAGCATCGCACACCTGTAAGCCAGTGCTGGGGAGGCCAGGACAAGAGGAGCCCCAAGGCTTTCAGGCCAGCTAGAACACTTAAAACAAGAAACTTCATGTTCAGTGAGTGGCTATCGTGAAAAATATGAAAGAGGATAATGAAGAAAGACAGCGAGTTTGATCTCTGATCTCTGCATGCATAAACAGACATGCATGGGCACCCTGACACATATATACAGAAAAGTTCTAAAATTAAAAGATATTTAGTTTAAACATATTTTACAAATGATGACTAAAATCCTACATTCTAACATCTAGGTCCTCCTTGCTTTTTTTCCCCTATACACTGTCCATATTAGTCCCTCAGGGACACTTTACCAAATTTCTACAAAAGGAGCTACTTATGAACACATTTTTTCCTACACAGTGCTGGAGGTTGGAAACTGAAGAAAAGGGCACTGGTAGATTGTCTGTCCTTGAGAATAACATGAGGCTGTATCTCTTCATGGTGCCTGAGACTACTTGGCTCTTACAACGGCCCTAACCCCGTTGATCAGGATTACACTCATGAGATCATTAAAGCTACTGCCTCTTAGCTCCTTCCACTTACGTGTTTGGATTTCTGCATAGGGATTTTGATTGATCAAAGTATGTAGACTGTATTATAACCCTCATTGGCTTTCAGACTCTGAAAATGAAAATAAAATTACTCAAGATGTGAGGTAACATACTGTGGTAGGGGAGCCTGATCTTTAATGCCAAGGCTGCAGGATCCAATGAACTCTGTAGAACCCCAATTTCCCTCCTATGAACATTGCAACTGTACATGCTTTTCCAGGGCTATCTGTCTGGTACATGGTAGACAGTTTAAAAATTATTTCTCTGAATATGTATGAGTAGTTTAGTGACTAACTTCAACTTCTCATCTCAAATAAACCTTCCCAAGGACACAATGTAGTTCTCCAATCACCAAATATTCAAAGTGCTACTAACAGGTGAAAGCTAAGATAAGAATGGCTTCATGTATTTTCTTCTCCAAGAAGAGAAAGCACTCACGAAAGAAAACATAGTCATACCTACCAAGTCAACTAAATGAGGTTTTGCCTTCGCTAATAAATATCCATTTTCCTGTCTTAGTCAGATAACTAGGAAAGTAGCGGTTCCATCACCTTGTGCAAAAGCGATGCCGCAGTAGCTGCTCCCAACATCCAGGCGAAAAAGTAATCATTGGGCGCTATTTGAATGTCTTCATAAATGCGATTTATGCGCATGATAGTGATCAGTGCTGCACAGTCTTAAGAGATCAATAGTGCCATGTTCATTAGCACAGAATCGAATAGCCCTCCAGCTCTGGCTACAAGGTGGTAACTGTTTTTAATGATGCTGTTTTGCCAGTTGGCGTTGAGAGTGTATTCTGTGTCGCTGGTAATTTCCTTAGTTATTGAGTGGCTTTTTATTTCTCCGTCGAATCACGAGGGTCAAGGAGATGCTTTGCAATGTCAGGATGGTGGAATCCCTGGACTCTTAGGATAGAGAGCAGGACCAGTTGCTGCTGGAGAAGAGCTCCTTTGATTCAAGCCTTTTGATGTTGGGAGGGCATATTCAATACTGGGAAGTATTATGACACTATTAACACAAAAGAAATTCACCTGGATTCTAATTCCGGAAATGCTACTTACTTATTGGGAGTTTAGGAGTCATACAATGATGTAGATTTGTATTTTTGGTAGCTTTTTTTTTTTGGTAGCTTTTTTTTTTTTTTTTTTTTTTTTTTTTTTTTTTTCCGAGACAGGGTTTCTCTGGGTTTTTGGAGCCTGTCTTGGAACTAGCTCTTGTAGACCAGGCTGGTCTCAGACTCACAGAGATCTGCCTGCCTCTGCCTCCCAATAAACAAACCTTTTCAGTTTTCAAACTTGCTGACTGACACTTGGTATAGAACTTGAGGGAAACCAGGGATAGAGGAAGGTAGGGTTGGGAACAATGGATTGTTGGCTGGAGAGTTGTCACGGTTTTATTGATTTCTTTATTCACTCATCACTGCTAACAGAAAGTCTATTACAAGCTAAGTGCTATGCTAGGAGTCATAGATGAGACATTATTAGTAAGATATGGTGATGGGATGTCACGTGTTTCCATGCAGTGACTGCCCTTTCCCCTGCTAGACTTGTCCTGAGAGTACCCACCTACCAAATTCATCCTACCTTAGAGTCAGCCATAGTATCTCATGCAGATGCCCAGGGGTGACCTCTGTGAGACTTTTAGGTCAGAATCCTGTTTCTATGTGATAGTCAGCGGTAATAGTCAACCGCAATAGGCAATCTGGGAGAAGAATCTCTGGACATAATAGTTGGTCATTGTCATTATTGACATTAGTGGGCAGGAATCCCTGCCCACTGTGGGTGATACCATCCTCTAGACTATGCAAATGGAAGAAGGGAGCTGAGCAATGGCATGCATGCCCTATTCTCTGTTCTAGACTGTGGGTGTGATGTTTCAGGAAGGTGCTTCAAACTCGTGCTATTTTGACTTCCGAGCCAGGACCAACTGGGACATTGAACTATAAACCCTTTCTCACATAACTTGCTTTTATGAGGATAGCTTGTGACCTGAAATATAAGCTTAGAAGGGATAAACTTGAATTTGGACAAATAATTGAAGGTTCTTTACTTGTAAAATTTAATATTATGATGAGGATTAATTTAGTTAATATGTATAAAAATCAATATAGTGCTTGACCATATTCTGCATCTATTGATGTCAGGTAGGATAATGAGAGTGATGATGAAGGACAAGAAGAACGAAAGGGAAGATGTAGAAGAGAAAGAAAGCTTCCTTGAAAAACTCATAACTACTAAAGATTGACTGTTCTTCTCGAGTCCTATTCAAGACACAGGCAACACAATAGCTGTCCCCATCTCCCTCCTCTTGGTCCCAGTGAGGAGTTTGCTTTCTAAATGCAAAAACTACCAAATATACCTGGCAGCTAGGCCTGCAGAAAATTACACTGACATATTAATACAACTCTTAAGCCTCCTCAAAGAAGTTTTTTTTTTTTTTCTACAGATGCTGATTGACCCAGAGACTTATATCTGGCCAAAGTGTAGAAAATAAGGGATTCCAGAGTGCTCAGCCCGAAACAGAACACCCTCCCAGGCTCAGGTGCCGATATGGCAGAGAGGGCAGAAAGATGGTGAATGCAGGAAAACCATAGCAGGGCAGCTGCAGACATTAATTCACTGTGGTCATGACAAGACCTGTCCAAGCTCAAGCTAGACAAAATTTGCGGAGAGGCAGGCATGAAATCCCACTGCCAGATAAGAGACCAGGAAAGGAGAGAGTGGTATGAAGTCTCACTGCCCACTAAAAATCACGGAGAGGAGAGAAAGGTGTGAATTCCCATTTCTCGCTAAGAAACTATTGGAGACTGATAGTGGCTAGGAGGAAAGTCAGTTTTCTTTAAGGATGTTCCCCTAAGTGTGTTGACTCTGTACCAGCAGAAGGCCACACAACTAAGAGTACATGAACAGCACGGACTGTACTTCACAGTCATTTTTCTTAAGGATACAAAGTTGGCTGGCTAGGGAAGGGGTGGTAGATCTGGACGGATTCCTGGGACAGGGTGACTATGAATTAGGCCAACTTTGCAAAGAATAATAAAAGTGAGAAAATAAGTAAAAAGAATGCTGAATAGAAAAGATTGTCTTCATTCACCACGCACGAGGCAACACAGGTGGGCTTGTAGCTTGGTTGAAGTGGAGGGAGCCACAGTAAACGTGAGAACGCAGATGGCTCTCTAATCCGCTGCGTTCCCTTCCCCTGGAGAGAGATCCAGAAGCAAGGAGGTTCAGTTACAGACGGATCTGTCTTTAGTCCTTTAGAAAAGCTGAATGAAGTCCTTGGTAATGTCTGTCTAAACTTGCATTTCATAGTATACAAAGTCTCTATTTGTGAATATATATAAATTCAGACAAAAAGAGTGAAATTTTTGCCATTTGTGGCAAATTAGATGCTACCAGAGAACATCACTGTACATTACATCAGCATACTTTAGTTCACACATCAGTCCAAACATGGTTTTATCACAAAGAATAACATAGTAGTGAGTTCTATAGTCAAGTAATGTTTGGGGAGAAGGAGATAAAGAGAGGATGCCTAAAGGAAGTCAAAACAGACAGATTAGAGGAATATACTCTTGCTGTATGAAGGTCAGTTGGATAGCTATAGTTAACAGCAATCTATTATATATCTTATGAAGAACCAAAAGAAGGGACTTTGAAGGCTCCATAACCAAATAGATAAAAGGATATTAAAAAGCTAATTAGTCTAATTATATATTATTACATTGTATATGTATATGTCTCCTGAATTATTATTCTGTACCCCATACATCCACATAATTATTTTGTACCAATTGGGAAGTCCATAAAGATGTTGACTCAATCACGAAGCACCCATCAGTAGAGTTTCAAATATTTATGAGACACTATGACTTTAAAAGTGTTTATTAGCAGAAATATCATTCACCTTGGAGGAAGTAAACCCTGTGAGAGAAATCCAGTGTCATGGAAACAGGGAGCTCCAGCTTTAATAAGCGATGCTATGTGAAAGAATAAAATGTAGAGTGATTGAGAAAGACATGTGATGTTGACCTCTGGCATCCATATGCACTCACATGACATAAACATGTGTGCATGCACGCGTGTGCTCACACGCACGTGTGCACACACACACATACACACTCATCTATATAAGATACCTCCCAAAATGTGAAAAGATCTTCTACAGCTTCCTCAATGCTTGCACAGGGCATTGAGATTTTACTTCCGTTATATCTCTGCAGTCCATCATAATCATTTTCATCATCATCACCATGATCATCATCACCACCATCATCATCACCACCACCACCATCATCACCATCACCATCATCACCACGATCATTATCCAGATGAAGAATATGAAATTTAGAAACTTACAAGACTTCCTTAAGGTGATTCATGATGTGGTGCTGAGGCTGCAAACATGGTCTCATGAACCTCAATATTTTTATAAAACGTGGTTTCTAAGCATTGAGGCCTAAGCATCTGCAGCGTCCGTTGGTCCTCATGTTAGGGTCAGCCCCACGTATGGTAAGCACAATGTGATCCAGGCTCACAGAAATGATTTCTGAGAAAAACACAGGTCCTCCCTCCCTCCAGGCTTGGATGTTCACTTGTGCTTGTTTGAATTAAACTCGAAGTCAGTAAACAGGGAGAAGACTTATGATATTTGCCCAACGTGTAAGAACTTAGGAACTATGCAAATTGCAATGGATTTGTTAGGCTTTCAACTTTAAAATATCATGTTTGTTTTTTTCTAAAGAAAAATAGATATGCAACATAATAAAAGAAGAATAAACACGAGATGCTGGTAAGTAACAGAGCCGAAGAGCAGGAGGCTGGAGAGAGTGAAGCGGCCCAGCCCTACTGCTCATACAGTGCTCGCGGCAGCACAAACAATATTTACAGCAGCCCGGATAGGGGACCATGTCCAAGCCCTTTCTACAAACGGGACAAATAGGGTCTTCAAGGCAAAACTGCGACTCCGGCCTCAGAGAAGGTGAGTGAGCACAGCCCAGGAACACAGATTTACACGACCCCTCAGTCTGAGTTCCATCATGGTCACAGTTTGATGAATCCTTTATCGTCATAGAACAAAGAAAGTCATAAATCAAGGCACTGTAAAAAAAAATACATTGGTAGAAACATCAAGTAGGCAGACTGCAGCAAAGCAGGAAGACTCTGCTATGGACCTCAGATGCTATCTGGCGACCTTCTTAGCCATTTGGTCAGTGGAAGCTAGTTATCTGATGAGCTAATAGAATCCAAAAGATTCTGATGGCTAGTTGCAAGGATGCTGAGCCAGACACGGAGGTGAATAAGTCATGCCTATTAAGGGGGTTAAAGATAGCTCAAGATAAACTAACTGGGCTCTGGACTTGCAAAATTCCTCCCTCTGCACAGAGTTGGAGTTCTCCGCAGTCAATCAGTTTCGCAGAAGGCTCAGAGAAGGTATGGTTCTTTGCAGAACATTTTGTTCACAGATCTTAGAGGAGAAAATAGAAACCATTCTTACTGTTATGCATGGCTCTTTATCAGAGCAGCAAGGACTCCTGGCTGGGACTGAGGAGGATTGGTCTGGCAGGTTGAACCTGGAGAGCTAAAGGCCTCTGCCTATGTAGTTGGGCCAATCCCTGTGCAATTGCTCTTCCAGGCAGATTTTTGGGTGGGAGAGTGATCTCAAAGGATACAGTGGTTTGCTGGGTGTAGAACACAGTCTTGGAGATGCCGATAACACTCCTAGCATATGCCTGGGCATAGTGTCAACCGTTCCCAGTGACCCTCTGCCTAGAGTAGGTTACAGTACAAAAGAGCTTAGGTGGGGTGGGGAAGAGTGGCCCATATGCCCTGCCGTGATTAGCCAACAAGCCAGCATTTGAGCTCAGGAGCTGCCCTCCGGCAAGGAACTGAAGACAGAAATGAGCCATTCAGCTACAATGGGAAGGATGTGCCGTGTGCACAAGCTTGGATCCCAGCCAGGGGGATCTGGAACTTCACGGCGAATATGACCGACTCGCCTCTTCCACAGACACTCGAAATCAGGTTACTGAACTCTTCTGCTTATTTCCAGAGATGGCGGTTGGGAGATTTTGAGAACCTGGACTAGAAAGAAGACAGCCTGCAGCACAGTGCCTGCATCGTCATCAGTTGTGCAACCCGGAGCCAACTGTTCCTATGCTTTGATTTTCCAAAGAAAAATTAAGATCAGACCTCAGTGGAGGGAATACTGCTCTGGCAGCAGGGCCCCTGTTTACCATGCACAAGGTCTACTCTTGGGAAATGAAGGTAGGAGGCTAGGAAATTCCAGGTCATTCTCAGCTACATAGGCAGCTTGAACCAGCCTGGTTCTGAAACAAAAAATCTAAGACTAAAACAAAACAAAAGGAAAGATCAGAGCTTAAAAGCATATGAAACCATATATTTGCAATCAGATGTAAAAAAAAATTAATCAAATAACTAAAAAAAAACCTCATCTATTCATTGTTATTTTGTGAGAGTAGTGAAGAAGAGGTATTAGTGAACCTAGGGGTGTGGCTTTCATCTTCATCAGCTTGAATACAGGAGTTTAGAACTCACAGGGAGAAATCTATCGTTAGTACAGGGTTAGTTTGTAGATCACCACGTCTGGAGAATTCTCTCAAATAGAATTGATTAGTTTAAACTTTGATTAAAGAAGCAAATTAATAACTCTGATCTCCTGAAAGAGAATGTTATAAGCTATTTAACATTGTGTGGTAAACACAGTCTTTATATTAAATGCTGTTATATCCTTGTGTTTCATTCATTACAGAAGCAACTGGGTTCTGTATTCAGAGAACAAGAGGGACAGATAGTACGGAAACAATAATAAGTCACAGTGGAGAGTGTTGTCTAGAAGGAGAATTTTACCAGCTCTGAACAGGAAAAAGACAAAGAACACTCTAGTGAACTGAGAGTATACATTTATCCTGTCATCTATAGAGAATGAGCCAAAAGACACTAAAGAATGACTGGAACACAAATCAGAACTCTAGTGTCTATCAGGAGCCAATAGGAAAACAAGGAAAGTTTCCAGAACATTCCAACGCCGAAACTACCAGAGTTTGTTTTCCTAGGATTGACCCAGAAGACTGACTGAGAAGCCTTGTGTCTTTCAACATAGTACATGAGGAGTGTGCTAGTAATAGCTGGAAGACTGGCCTTTTTCAAGAAACCCCAAGAAGTTAGCTCTCCAAGCGGATCTTATGGTAGAAAGACGATAGACAATTGGAAGACCTTTGCCAAAAGCCAGGACATTTGCTTAATGGTAGTTCTCTTAATGGATTGTGTTTCACCCTTCCTTCGTTCTCAGAGAACGCTTTGTGAGGAGACAGAGAACAATGATGGAGCCCTGACGTGTCAGTCACGGGGCTCAATGTCAGTAGTTACAGGTGGATGTTGTGACCCTGTGTGTTGAGGTAAGCATATCATGGGAGAAAGGCTTTTCCAGAGGGAAGAGACAAGGGGAAGAACGCCAAGCAGAGGATGATGGAGGAAGGTCATTGGTTAATTATAATAAACCAACTGCTTGGCCTCATAGCTTAGAACATAGATGGGAGGAGTAAACAGAATAGAATTCTGGGTGGAAGAGGAAGTGAGGTCAGACTCTGCTCTGCTCCCGGACAGACCCGACAGCTCTGCTCTCTGGAGCAGAGACGCCATGCTCAGCTCTCCCAGGCAACTCCAACCCAGGATGGACATAGGCTAGAATCTTCCCGGTAAGCGCACCTTGGGGTGCTTACACACATCATTAGAAATGGGCTAGTCCAGGTGCGAGAATTAGCATGTAAGGGCTAGAGTTCATGGGCCAAGCAGTTCTTAAATGAATACAGTTTGTGTTTTGTTATTTCGGGTATGAGCTAGCCAAGTGGCCGGGGTGTTGGGGACGCAACCCCGCCGCTCCTATTTCAACAAGAGGACACCAAAGTTGCTGTGGAGATTGGGTCAGCTGAGCCGGAGTGAGCAGCTGGTGGAGCATGGTGCATGGAGCAGAATAGCAAAGAGTGAGCGCAGGTGAGAAAACATTGTAGAACCACTTGAGGCCTGGGATGGAAGGCATTCCTCAGAGAACACCAAGGAAAATGCCAAAGGACACGACAATCCCTAAAATCCCAAGGGAAGGTTGCCTAGCATTAGAGGAATTAGGACATTTCCTCCCCCTTTAGCCAAATAATTTCAGGAGAACCTCCCTGCTCCCTGAAACTAGATTTCTTTTTCTAGAATATACCAGATGCATATTATGGGAGAAAGTAACAAATACCTGTTCAAACTAAGAGCACAATACCAATATTTAAAGTTAGGCTGAGATGCAAAGTGACTATGGAATACAGCAGACTCAGACTGCTCAAGGCTACCTTCAGGGATGGTCCCCACACCTCTCTTATTTTCCCGTGTATAGCGATTTGAGCCTGGGGCAGAAGGAAATGGACCAGGGGTCCAGGAAACCGTAGGGAAGGCAGACTTTGCTGCTTTTGCAGCATGGTCTCTGGTTGGACTCACTAATTATCCACGTGGACGGAGATGATGGAAGTACGTTAGCCCTCCGTGCCAGCTGCTCACAAACAGCCTGCAGCCATAGCCCAAGTGGCAGTAAACAGTCTGTCAACCCAGTCTCTCCGTGGACGCCTACCCTCCCTCAGATGCTAATGTGCTAGCCTGCCACAAATTGAACACACCTGGCTCCAAAACTGCTTCCTACGCAGAGTTAAAAGCCCGGCAGACGTTCCCGGAGGAACGCCACATATGTCTTAGTTTTTCTTCCATCCACTAAGAGAAAGGTTAACCAAAAATTAAAGAAATCAAATAAAAGAGGCCTGACAAATGTCCCTAGAGTATGTCTCATTAATCATGGGTCTCCTGGGCACATATCTTTCTAGAAATGGCAGGAATTAACTCCAGACAAGAGTGCTTCGCAGCGAAGAAATAGGAAGAGTCCCTAGCCTGCCACTCTTTGTGATTCTACGCGGTAGCCCGGCTTGTTTGTTTTTACAAGAGCACACACGCATAAGTTCCAATCCTGTTTTAGAGAGAACATGGAGATATTAATTAGTATTGTCATTGGAATAGTTTAGCGAATTTTCTGGTTGAATAATCTTTGGGAAGCTATATTGACAATTAAAAAAATCATAGTTAAGTAAACACAGAGAAGTAAAAATAAGAGAGAGAAAGCAGGGTACAAAGAACCTATTCCCTGGAGCCTGCCTGACATACCCACACTTGGGTTAGGAGGCAGGATCTCACTGTGTTCTCTCCCTAAAGTATCCTTCTACCAAAAGCCACCCTGGTTGTTGACCTTTCTCTACGGGCCTGTGAACAGCTCCCTTTGTAGGAAAATATTACATGCTTCAGCCTAAGGCGACCCAATTTCTTCTATTTGGTTTTTCAAGCTATACTGAGCACACACTTATCATACTGTGTAGATACTAAGTACTTGGCTGCCTCCCTTGCTAGCCTGGGTGCTAGGCAAGGATAGTGACCTCTTTCTGGTTTGCTTTTGCTCCTCCAGTGTCTATCGCAATGCTGAGCACACAGGAGGTTCTTGATCAGTACTCGAAGGGCTCTTCAGTCTCACGGGTCTTCTTCGTTATTTCACCCTGGCAGGCCCACAAAGCCTCCCAGTCATCAAGGTTTACAAGCTAAGTATTCGTGTCACTACCTCTTACTTAGTGGGACCTGACCTTTTCTGCAAATTTGACCCATCAATCAAGATCTCGCTTAACCACAGCTTTCCGTGTCCCTTTCCTGCTACGCAGCTTTCCGAGTCCTCTTTGGGAATGTAATTTCATGGTTCTTGTGCTATGCTCTATGCCGTCCAATTTGTGCTCGCCATCCCTTTGACTTGATGTGTAGTGGCTGGCGAGGGCTAGGAAAGAATTACACCTTTGAGAGGTAATTTTGATTTTTCTCGGATTATTGAAAATTATATCCTAGCTTGTCTGCCAAATGCTAGTTTTGTTAGTTTGCCAGACAAACACAGTGGGCTACTTGCAGCCTGAAAAGACGCCATAGAAATCATTTTCTTCATTTGGGGGGTTGGAAGTTCAAGATCAGGGTGTCAGCATCTCTGCTTTCTCTGAGACCTTTCTCCTTGTTTCTCTCTCATGCCATCTCACTGTGGGCTCACATGGCTCTCCCTCTGGACATACCCACCTTGTGTCTCCTTATATACTAACCAGCTTAGCCTAAAGACTTTGTTTTTATTGAATTAACCAGAAACAAATGTGATGGCATTCTGGGACAGTGAAGGTCAAAGAGCAAGTATGAACTTGTATAAGAACATGATGCAGACTCTAATCCTATTAACTTGGAGCTCAATGCTTATGTTTCATATCACCGGTTAGAAGGAAATATCAAGCTCCTTAGGATCAGGAACACTACGCTTGTTGAAGCAAGGTCCACCAGAGCCACAGTACAGACTATTCGCAGAAAACCTTCCACACTGCAGAACCTGGTCATTCCCCATAGACTCAGAGGAGACCAGGGAGTCAGGATTGTAAAGGGATGAAAAGAAGAATAAGACCTGCTCTATGCTTATGACAGACCCTGCATGGGATGCAAATGCATCATTTATTGCTAAAATGGAGGGCTGACTTGGGTGATGTGAGCGATTATTGGTGTCAAAGGTGGAAATGGGGAGTAGGGTGCTGTGTGTGTTGAGATGACCAAAAGCATGGGGTACCCATCATGAGCCTGGGAGAAAGCAGTGACAAACACTAGGTACGCTATGTACTTGCTTCACCCACATTTCACTTGACTCCAGCTGTTGGTTGCAGTGTCCTTTGTTCAGTTAGGATTGGGGGCAGATGGGGTCGGTAGAGGGAGCATATCCTGAATCATGCACAGTCTATAGGAGCTTCCTGCCAGGTACCACAGACAAAGCAATGACATAAATTAAGTCACACGACATATGATCTAATTCTCGATATTATTAGCCATTTAATAGTTTGGCCACTGACCACATGAAACATTAAAACTGAGTTCTGGATCAAATTTCTCAGTAAATAAGTTGAACAACAATAACAGCAAAATCCCACTTTTTATCGAAGTCTCCAATTTTGTTCCCACGTTAAATTATTTAAGATAAAATATTAAGCCAATAAAAATATTGGCTTATAGCAGAAAGCAAGCATTTTGATTGCTTGCCACAAGGTCTAAGACATCTAGGGAGCTATATAACAGCAAAGAAAGAATTTGGAAGGCCATCCTTTAAGTTAGCTGTGTTACTTGGGAATGAGTAACAAGTAAGATTAGTGGCAGAAATTGTTTTTTAATCATTTTTGACTTAGCCTTTCTTTTCTTCTTTGATCAGAAAATAAGTAGAAAATGAATGATTAAAGACAACTTAATAGAATGATAAAAAGAGGAAAATGGACCTTTTATGCATTCATTTACTCAACTGATCAATGCATTCATTCACTTTGATTAATGTGACATACATTTTGCAAGACACTAGCGAAACTGTGGTAAATAAAACAGTCATAATCATGATTTTATGTAGCTTATGGTCTAATAGATACCACTTAGGTCAGTGATTCACTTCCAGATATTAGAATATGACGAATATAGGAAGTTGATTGACCCTAATTTATATGTCCATTTGGATACTGATTGTAATACAGTGGCCAGGAAGACAAAATTTGAATGATGGCTACTCTTAGGGATTTATGCTTTTCAACTTGTAGTTAGACTAGAAAAGATGGATTATTTATCTCAAAGAATTAATGCCATGAAAAAATCACTGGGTACATTTCTCTGTCATTAAAAAAGAAATCCTTTGTATAAGTGTTGAGCCATATCACAAATGAGTCAATCCCCCAGCTAATGAGCTGCAACTTTCAGGGAAGTGAGAAGCAAGAATGTCTGAAATCTCTCAAATTACCAGGCAGCGAGGTAAAAGCAAACAGCCTCCAATCCATAGACAAGTTTGCCAATATTGGTATTCTTTCTCCACAGCCACACAAGAAACCTTTCCAAAGTCAAAGATGCAGGAGGAAGCTAGAGTGACACGGAGTGGTGGCTTGGGGGCGCTTATCAGAGTTTGTGGATGCTAGAGCCTCAGACGGGATGTTCTCTGGAAGGGCTGTCTGTAAAGTAAGCAGCCTGTCTCAGGACGCGGTGGGAAGCATGCCAAGCAGGCCATCGATGAGACCCAGGCTCACTTTGCAGCCCCACCCCCCACACTGTGCGGTCCTGGAGGTGCGGCTTCTGCTCTTCGTTTCCTCAACTGGAAGGTGGAGGCAACAACTCTTAAACTCACTAGGGGTTTCGTAGTTAGGGTCACAAAGGTCAACCGTGGTAGCCAGCCCAGAGTATGTGCCAGATAAACATCAGTTCTCTTAAGCTTCCATTTTGTTTGCTTGAAATATCTAAAAGTATATCTAAACACAGGAGTTCCATCAACACCATTGCTGCAGGAAATGCAGCTTTAATGATAATCTATCTCTATCCTGAGCCTGCTCACTTCCGAATAAGTCGTCATTTTACCTGGAGCATAGTGAAGGACAACAGGGGATGTTCTAACACAGGGCGTGCTCAGACTCAGCAACGAGGGTGAACCCTGCCAAGGGCTGACATTCGGGAACTGGTTTGCAGTCTGTGAGATTTCTCAAGGACAGAAGGACACTTCCCTTCTTTCTGTCACTCCAATGCACAGGGCAACATTTTCTTGCACCATACGATGACGTTGACCCTTTGCAAGTAGCATTCATTCTTGAAGTAAGCTCCCAAGAATATGAAAATCATATACGCCTGCCATCTTTAACACTGACACCAGTGTTTACTAAATCTCAAGGCTTTCCTATGTTTCCCTGAAGATGGGGAATGCGCCATCTTGTAAGCCCCTCATATACATTCGTGATTTGGGTAAAAATATATATATATA
>NW_026067967.1:4778847-4793523 GCF_014885135.2 Alexandromys fortis | reverse complement strand
ATTTACTGAAGGTTTCCTGGAACATCAGGTATTTCAGTGATGTTATCTGTCATGGGCACTGTGTGTCAGTCAAAAGCGTCAGTGTTCCCCTTTCCAGGACGGTTATCCAGCTATTTGTGGATGCTCTTCAATCCCTTTCAGTTATTTCTTCCCTAGGTAGAATATGCTTTCTTTCCCTGACTATTTTTGAAGAAATAATTATGTCTCTTAAGTAGGATACAACAGAAGATATATCTTAAGGTTTTATCACAAGTGGACAGTAGTCTAGCTAGCTTCCAAGCAGAAGTGTGTAAAGCAGATGCTCACCTCCTCACCATGAACTCTGGACTCCTGTCAGTGCAGCTCAAGATAAACGTAGTCTTTAGTGCCATGCTTTGTCCTTTTGACTCAACGACATGGCATTCTATTAAGTCATGAGTATTCACTGTGTGTGTGTGTGTGTGTGCTTCCATGCATCTGTGTGTGAGAGAGAGAGAGATGTGTGTGTGTATCTGTGATCCCATGTGCCGCATTAGTCAGAAGAGGAGCTGAGTACAGCTTTTCAGATGCTCTGTGCTAGTAAGGACAACCAGTAAACAATAGACATTCTATAGTCAGTATGTGAAGAGACCACCAGAAGAGAGGGCTAAACCCCATCGTGGTATAGCTAGTATGGCTTCTTGGACAACACAATTTATAAGAGTTAATGGTCAGGTGGATAGGGGAGCCAGAGCAGAGACTGTGAGCATTTCCTCACGGAACAGTGTGTGTGTATGAAGGGTGAACATCATGAAGGATCAAAAAGCTGTCAGAAATCATCCAGTATCACCTCCCCCATGATCAATCAGAAGAGAAGCCCTATGAAGCAGAGGGACAGTGGTGCCTTTCCTTCCACCTTGTCATAGGATACTGGCAAGGTTCAGACAGGGGGGTCATTTGTAAAAATAGAGTCAGTCTTCTCAGCCATGCAGGGTGGCAGGAACATTGAATATGTGAGGATATGAAGAGGCCAGGGCTGGGGACAAAGAAACAAGCTTCTGGTCGCTAGGTAGCTGGAGCTTTGTCCCGATATCCTTGTTCTCACTCCTCTGGGGAAAGCCTGTAAGGTAATGCCGACATCTTGGAGAAACCAGTGCTTTGACAGCTCACTCAGTGTACCATCATGTGGAAGTAACATAACACATGACTCTGAGAATTCATCTGTATAGAGGCAGGGATATGCATTGATAAGGGAGAGTGGTTAGATCTGTGGGGCATGTAGATGATAGAGAAAACAACAAAGTGTTTTGTTCAATCCCTGGGATCTTGATCAAGCTCTAGAATTCTTTAAAATGTTGTATTCTTATCAATAAAATGGACACTGTAGTGATGTGGGATTCTCCTCTGTATGCTGTGAACACCACTGGTTAATAAAGAAGCTGTTTCGGGCCTATTGCAGGGCAGAATAGGGCAAGACAGGAATTCTAAGCAGACAGAGGAGGAGAGAGTAGTCACAGTCAGAGAGAAGCCGTGTAGCTGTCCAAGGGAAAGACGTCCACGGGAGTGTGGCAGAACCTTGCCGGTAGGCCACAGCCTCGTGACACACAGATTAATGAAGATGGGTTGACTTAAGATATAAGAACTAGCTAGAAATATGCAAAAGATAATACGCCAATAACTGTTTTAATTATACAGTTTCTGTGTGGTTACTTTTGGTCTGGGAGGCCAGGAAACAAACAAGCAGCCTCTGACTACACAGTAATGAACGCCTAAAGAATAAAAAAATTTAAGAAAAATATGTGAAAAAGTATAAGCTCTTCTAGTGATCTGAAACCCAGATCCATCACACCATGCAAGCGTACAAGGGCAGAGATAGTATCCTTCCTAACTGTTTCTGAAAATTTCAGTACCGATAACCACACCAAACTCAAGAAGCATGCTCCAACTTCTTAGAAGTGACTGTGTCAAAGGAAGAGGTGAACGGATAGCACATCCAACACACTGCAAACCAAAGTCTTTAATCTGCCCATCTCTTTGTCTCTGTCCTTTCTGGGAGTGAGTGTGTGTAAGGAAAGTTGGCATTCAGAAAGCATGGTGATAAGATGGACAACTAAGAATGAATGAAGGCCACAGACCCACCAAGTTGGGCTGTCAGAAACTGATCAAAGCCTCCAGATTGGCACTTTCAAAGTGGGAGAATCTGAAGCGCAGAGACACGAAACATTTCTATTGGGGCCATACAGACAGGAAACAGATGGGGATTAGAACTCGGCTCTTCTGGCACCCATGGGCATCCTCGTGCCTGCACACTTGTGTATGTGTGTGTGTGCGCGTGCGCAGTGCGTGTGTGCTTGCATGTGTGTGTGTGTGTGTGTGTGTGTGTGTGTGTTACATGGCCGTTCTACTCATGATTAGGAGTGATCTTCGCCTCCATCTTTCTGACTTCACTCACCATGTTGTCTACAATCTAAAGATAGAAAGAGCTTGTAAGGAAGTCTTTGTAAGGTAGAATCACTTTTATTATTGTATGTCTTCTGATTTGCATACGAAACAGTCCTCTTGAATATTCATTGCCTTCTGCCACCTGGAGGCACTTTTGCAGCCCCCATCTGCGCTCCTTCCCTCAACACAGGCAGTGCTCTCATAGAGACTGCAAGCAGAGAACGCTGAGCAAAGTCTGGGAAAACCTTCATTCAAGAGGAAGGTTCTACATCAGGTGTCAAGGAGCAGGGCTGCAGCTCATCAACACGGACTGCTGGGAAAACATCAAACACCGTGGGCAATGACACTGGAGAAGAAGAAGCCTTCCACTTGGTTTTCTTTCTCACAAAATGGGAGACGAAACAGATCGATCATTGTTAGTATAGATTCTGAATTCTGCGCAGCAGATAAAAGATCTCATTTCAAGACTGTCTACTGGAGCATAAAAAAAAGAGGGTCTGGTAAAGAATAGGGTCCTCGAAAACCCAAGTTCCCACCCAGGTTTGCCTATGGAAGTGACTCAAGGGATGTGAAAAAGATGGAGGTCTGGCTCCCATAGAGATGGATGCTGATGATTAGGAGTAAGGCTTGTGTGCTCATAGTCTTGAAAGTGCTGACCTAGAATGGTAGTTCCTCCATTGGTAAAAGCTTGGTGTCCAAGTGTGGGAGTCTGAACTTGATTCCCAGAACTTAATTTAAAAAAAAAAATAAAGAAAGAGAAAGAAAAGCTGGAAGTGGAGCTTGTGCTTGGAATCCCAGTGCTGGGGAGGTGGAGACTAAAGGATCCTTCACCATACCAGGCTGCCGGCCTGGTGACCTTGGCCACCGACAGATACAGCTTAACAAACAAAAGGATTGGCTCACAATGGACAAAATCAGAAGTTGAGCTCTGGCTTATACGTATGTGCATACATAGCCACATCATATGTTTTCATGCCGACCTGCGTGCACTCCCTCCCCCACACAAGGCTCTCCATCAGATTCTAATATGTAGTCAACGTAGAGAACCCTTGATCTACCTAAGGGGTTAAGCAGCATCTGTAAAAGGAGAGAAATTAAAGCAATTGGGTTTTGCCGGCCACCCTAGTCTATCTTAATAATTCAATTTACTTCTGTAGAAGAGAATAACCAAAGATAACACATAGACAAGGTACTCCCTATGCTACAAAAAACAGCGGAGAGCCATATACGAGCCCTAGAGGGGCACAGTTTGATACTCTGTCTTCTTGACATTAAAGTCATCCGTCTTGAGCTGGGAAGAGCATACTTATGAAAATGTAATGCTTTTGTTTGGAAAGAGTATCGAGAAGTTTAAAAACAATTAAAACTCAATTCTCCTAAAAAGAATTTCTAGAAACAAATATAATGCAAATTCAATTTTTTTCCCATTGGGAATTAACATATTTCTTAACAGTCCCCTGTATGCAGCCTTCAGATTTTTAAACATCAGTGTTGCTGTCTATTCAAATCCTTTCTGTACAGCTATGTAAACACCCACCCATTTTCATAGCTAATATCTGGAGAGGATTTTATACAAAAGATTCATGGTCCACATCACATTTCTGCTCATGTATTTGGAGTAAACACTGGGGCGTGCAAACTCATAATCCGTTGCCATCATTTTCACACCATCCCCTTTGACAAAAAGTAATGCAGTCAGGGGTTTCGCGTTCCTCATTCGAAAGAAGAGCACCTTGCATTTAAAAGTACAATTTGACTTTCTCTGTTTGGCTTAGCGGCTGACACGATCTGGTGCCTGCCAGAGCCTAGCCAGTGTCTTCCTATTTACTGTGGCAATAATTATGCATCTTTCCGACTCCCCTGATGAGTTTGCTTTGAGAATCCAAGTACCAACTCGGCCTGGCTACAGTCAGAAGCAGTGGTGCTAGGTTGTGGTCCAGTGGAGGATGAGCTGGACAGGCATGGGGCTCAGACAGCATTGTGAAGTTTCTGCCTTCGTATCCCCTTTGCTGCTACCGCTGATTGTCTCTAAACTCAAGACTACATATAGTAAATGTCTTACCAAGACTCTTCTGAAATTAGGAGTTTGTTTGTTACCAAACTCAGCTTAAGTATAAGGTTGAGATGATAATAATTATTAATATTTAATAATGACAGGCCCTTTGAGATGTTTCTTTGTACGCCTTTTCTTCTGAGAAAGGGTTTCACTATGTAGCTCCACAACAGACTCAAGCTTACAATCCTCCTGCCTCCGTTCCTGTAGTTGGGACTATGGGTGTGTGCTGCTTCATATGCCTTTCCATGAGATTGATCAAAGCATTTCCCATGGATTTCTTAGTCAGAATAACTCCTGAAGGGAGGATGCTTGAGGCAGCCTTCAGCACGGGTCTCTTATTCATGTCTTCAGTAAGTATGGCCTGCAGTTCACATTCTTGCTGGGATACTTGCTCTGGAGGGTTCCCGTAGGTGCCCTTCTTATCTCTCAAGCATGCTGACAGCATCCATCAGTCAAACCCCTGTGGACTGTAGTAGGTACTAGAATCTTACACCGTTTCAAACTCCCTTTAGGCCACTCAAGAATCCTTGGTTATTCTCCATACCCAAGGCCTGATCTGCTGATGAGCCCCCGCCTCATCTCCTCCAGCATCTGATCAACTAGCTCTTGACATGACTTATTTCTGTGCTGATGTCTGCTGACACACAGACGTGTAATTGTATCTTCTGCACCACCATAGCCATCAGCACTAACGTCTCTACCTTACCCACTCCTGTCAACACAACTATGATTCTGACTGATAGTAAAGACTTCCACCACCACTGTTCCACTGCCGCTGCCCTCACCCCTTCTACAGACATCACTGTCCCCAGCACCCCAACGGGTCACATCATACTCACACAACAGCTATTGCTGCTAACCAGCTTCCAGTGCACAGCGGTTCAACTGTGCTACACATAAATCTTCCCGTGAATCCCCCTCCCTCACCAGGCAAGCAGTAGCCACTCCAAGATTGAAAGGGATTTATCTCTGCAGCTCAGGTCTGTTGGACTCCAGTGCACCTGCTTTTTCTATATGATAATAGCTCGCGTCTAGGTGCTTGCTCCTTATAAAACACTCTGCTTGCCGTGGGAAACCACTTACATTATTCTAACAGCTCTACAACTAGGTGTAATTACTCTTCCACACACCACGGACAATAACGGGAAGTGAGGCGTACGGTGTCCAGGTCACATGCCATGGTTCCTAGGCTAGCATTCAATTAGGTTTCCAAGGCACCCTGTCAAATCCCAGAGCCCAGCCTGATTCTAAACTGTCTTTGACAGCATGGAAAAGCTGACCAGGAAGTTTGTGGCTCGTGCTCACAAGGAGAGGATGGCTGAAGAAGAAATCAGCTCCCCTACTGTTGGGCACACCTCCTCAGACTAGAAATCTCAGAGGCTTCTTTCCAACAAAGAAACGCACGTAAGCATCATGGCTTGCTGAGCTGGAGAAGGATAGGATTTGCTGGGTGAAAGTGTTTACTTCCCCTACAGCTATCAATCCGCTCGGCTTCAGATTTTTACTTCTCGTATTCCAAGCCAGAAAACACCCTTAAAAAGCAATTTCTTTGTCATGCTTTTAAAACAAACAAGAGCAACAACAACAACAACAACAAAAAATCGGGTTTCCACTTTATCATCTTAGGAAACTATTTTATACAGTGCCACTTAAGAGTCGCGAGGAGCCAGCCAGATAGATTGCTTTGGAATCATAATTTGAATTTTAAGAATCGGTCTTGAGGTTGAGTCTCTAGCAAAGGGGGGAAACAGGCCACCAGCACAGCAACGCGTTTCTTTGTTAAGTTAGTGTAGAAGGTGTTGAGGTGAGAGCTATTTGCCAAGACTTTGCACAGGAATCTGGCCCTTCTACTGAGCTGCTTTGCAGAAGGACAGCACAGGCAGTGCTGCTGTGGGTTTTAGTTACAATGGTGTTTATCAAATAGTGGTAATAGCGGTGTTTAATTAAAGGACGTGAAAGGGGGTTCTTTGATGGTTCAGGGCATGGACAGGGAACTCAGAGAGGCCGGTCTCACGTGCCCCCCCAGTCAGGGACGGACTGTGCCTCAGATACGGTTACTGATTGCTCATTACTCACGACTGGTTCAAGTCCAGCTGTTTCTTCAGGAGTAACAGGGCACATGAGGCTGATTCCAAAGCCCTGGGCCAGAGTCCAGATGCCATCAAGTTCCAGGCAATAAAGGCGGAGTGTGGACAGTTAACACATTCCTCTTTGGTCCACTCAGGCCTTCCCAATGCCCATTACCCTACCAAGGGCATTTTATTGTCTTGGGTGATGAGACAGTTCCACACGCTTAAGGGTATTGCCGAAGTTACAGTTATCATAGTTACTAACGGTTTATGAGTTCGTTATTCACCTCGTAAGTATCTTAATAGGAAGCAGCTCCTCTTAAAGGCACAGCACATCCCTCATTGATTCCCATGTAAGAAATGTAATGCCATCCTAGGCTGTCTGGTTTTGCTTTAGAAGCCGAAGCCGGACTTTGTTAACTGGACAACATAGATTTATGGGTATAGATGTGGCAGAAGACAAACCAAATATGTGTTGGAGATCACACAACCATGTTAATCCCAATCGATCATCCTTCCAGCTGTCACAAACAACGGTCACAGTTTAACTTCTAGTTATCAATGTCTAAGAGTCCCGAAACTTCTATTTCACATAGTGGCAAACAAGCCATAGTGGCTTTTGAACTGATTTCATTTGTGAAAATTATGTTAATTATTTTTGTAACTGTCATGTCAAGAGTCTATTCATTTTTGAAGGGCTGTATCTTCAAGTTTTTGTCTCTCTTGGGTATGACCATGCCAATGTCCTTCTCTAATCTGGAAAACGGCAACATTAGCTCTCGTCATATGACTTCTATATCATTGGCATCAAAGTGAAGATTAAAACCTACATTACTTCCTGTACTGTAATTCCCATGTTATTTGACTGATGTTACTTAAATTGTATGTGACCATATTGTAAGGATATATACATATATACAAACTAAATAAATTGCTGTTGCTATAATTCATGAGGCAATTTACTGACTTTCCTTTTTATATAATGATTAAAACTTAACCAAAAATGGAGTTAATCTATTTCTTGAAACTAAGAAGTAGTGATGGTCATCTTATGGCTAGGTCTTAGTATTAGTTGATTAATGTATTTTACATTTTCTAGACTCTGGGAAAGGGTAGGTTAAATTGCATTCTTTCAAGGCTGTAGGTATTAATACAATTTATATTGGGACTGTATGTCTGGATCCATTACTTTTCCATCTGAGAATCCTCCCTTTCTTTTCAATTTCTGGTCCTGGATAGAGGTGAACCCTGATTCCCAGATGTAGCGGATTTAGAAAGTGGGAGACTCTACTTCCCCAAGTCAATAATGTGATGGAAAGATCTGCCAGGTGGTTTTCCAAGAACTCACATCCCATAAAGGGCAAATGTGTCCCTTGAGATGCTAAGAACTGATCTTGCCTTTTCTTCTCTCCCACAGGTTTATCAAGTGTCCACTTTTCGGACCTTGAAAGAGGGTTGAAGGGGAGGGGAGAGGCAGGGAGGGAAACAGAGAAAAATGTAGAGCTCAGTAAAAATCAATAAGAAAATAATATAATTAAAAAGTGTCCCCTTTTCTGTCAGGTCCTGAGAGGGGACCATGTTCTCTTATCATGACTTTTCCTTCTTAGTTGAATACATAGCATATACAACCTCTAGTCTTAGTAGAGTGAGATAAGATTTTGCTATAGCATGCAGAAAACAAAACTTATATAGGTAAAGGTAACAGTAGCTGGTGTTAGGGCAGAGGTGAGGAATATGAGCATCCTGAGGAATGGGCAGGACCTAACCAGCTGTTGGAGAGTTGAAGCAATGCTCCTGCTGCAGAGAAAAGTGGTTTCCAGGGACTGCAGAATGCACATGTAGAATAAAACTCACTGCCTAACCTAGTTGATGGGAGTGAAAATTTTCTAGTTGATAGTTCTCCCTGCATCCCGGGCTTACCACGTAACACCTTCTCCATTGCTCCACGCAAATGCATCGCACTGACATTTCCCTCCCAAGTCAAAAACAGAATACAGTCTGTGACTAGCAAGGTGTGCCGGTAGCAAAAGGTTTGGTCTAGGAGAGAGGCAAGTGTGCCATTGTAGGGTTCGGAAAGATCAGGTCTGGAAGGTGAGGTGGTCACTTAGAATACTACCTCACATTGGTGTCTGAGTCCCATGAGTGGGTGTATCATGAGTAATTATCGTTTTTGTATTTTTCTTTTGCTTGCTTCTAGGGCAGGGATAGCACTAGTTCTTGCAGCGGCTGGATTGAAAGTTCGAGTCTCTTTTCATTGCTGGGCACAGAGTAGGCACTGTTCCTCTGTAGTGTCCCCTGTGTCGACCTCTCCTCATCGCTTGGTGATGGTTTTGGAATTAGGCTCCCTTTTCCTGAGTTATCAGTTTCTCTCTTTTGAGATAGTTTCTACCAACACACCAAAATTTAAAAAAAATCACCGCACAGTTTCTTTGGTTTAGAAAAATATTTCTCCTTTCTCTACATTCTTATTGCACACTGGTCTCTTTATTTTTTGTAAGCAGACTCCACTAAACACGTTTGCAGGTTCTACCCCCCTCTTTCATTCCATGGTCTCCTTCCAATAAGTTTCACACCCCAGCAATCAATGGTTCTTGTCAAGGTTTTCAATATGTGATGGTCACTCTCTGTTGCTCTATCTCATTCTCCTGCAGAGGTCACTGGCACAGCCAGCTCACCCCATCTCTAGAGTGACCTGAGGACCTTTCCTGGTGTCCCCAACTCACAGCCTGCCATTCATCCTCCCACCATGCTGCCATCCCTGGTTAGTCCCCTTTGCTATCTCTGAAAATAAAACTACCCATCCTTGGACAGTGTCCTTCCCTCTCTGTCTGTTCTTCTCTTGGCTGCTTTCAGTCCCTTGGCTGCTGTGCCGCAGGCCTGCATAGCCATGCCATCAGGCTCTGTCTTCTCCAGAGTGCTCACTTGAATGAGACTAATTGCTCCCTAACGTGCTTTATGAAACTGCAAACTTTTTTTTTAAAAAAAAGAAAACAAACTACCCTCCCTCATTTTACATACCAAGCCCAGTTCCCACTCCCTCTGCTCCTCCCCTTCCCTCTACCTATTCTACCAGCCCCACCCCTATCGACTCCTCAGAAAGCATAAGGCACACGGTTTTGGGGCAGGTCTTGGGACTTTCTTCTCCATATTTCCATCTTTTCCTTCCTTTTCACATAACACTTTCTCCATTGCTCTGTCCATAGTGGTCACACTGACTTTTTAATTTTTTATTTTAATTTGAAATTCCTTGATCATATAAGTTCCTCCCGCCATGGGGACTTTAAATGGTTTTCTCTGATTGGGAGCATCTTCCTGCAATACTTGAATGACCTCATCATTCCACCCTTCCATCCTGAAGGAAGACAGTCTCTACATTTCCCTTTATAGTACCGAGTTTTAAATCAGTACTCCCAGTTGGCACTCCCAGTGATGTCTGGTCATCCTCCCTTCACTAAACTAGCCCCACCAGAGAACAGAAGCTGTATACATTGTTAATTTCTATGTCCTAGGTATTAAGGCATTAGGGTATTAGGGCCTGCAGGACACTAGTAAATGCTCAATAAATATTTGTGACAGGAATGAACAAATAAATGTTATTTCTTTTCCTGTAAATCTTGTAAGAAAATGCTATCTGAAGGAACAAATAAGTAAGCTGTCCCCTTTCTCACAGTAGCAATCTTTCGCAAAATTAGAATTCTTCCATGTGCTCTTTCGTGGGTCACTGAATTTACTTTGTCCTGAGTTTATCACCAGGACAAATCGTTCTAATTTCTCTGAAATTGTTGACTGGGTCCCCTTCGTCTAGGAAGAAAAGCAAAGCAGAGGCAATAAAGAGCAGCTTTCATGAATCATGGCTCTCCAAGGCTGGACACCCTTCTCTTATTGTTTCTGCTGGGCTTCCATGGCTTTCTGAAGAGCCTGTCATGGCCTGTGCTCCCCTGGAGGCAAACACTTCCAGCAAGACAGGAGGAAGGCCTGCCAAGAGTGAAATGGCAGATTGAAGAGGCTCAAAGCGAAGGCCTGGAGGAAAGAAGCCCCAGAGACATGACTGTGCTCACAGGCCCGCTCTGTCCTTCCTAGATGCTTGATACAAACACCTCATTGCTAATGTATTTTGAGTTTTCATTTCTTTATCTGGAGAGTAGGCATGCTAGTATTTACTCTATGGGGCTGTTGTTTGGACTAAGCTGAAATCAATATTTCATTTTTGTACCTAGTTCATTTCCCAGCTCAATGTGGGTGCTGTTATTAATAACAACATTGGTGCCACTTAAATTACTTCCCCATTCTAAGAGCTGACTCATTCAAACAACAGTTTTGCTATTTATCAAGCGTTTGCACAGAATTTTTTTCCCCTAACACTGTTTAAGTGTAGGCAGTAGAAAATAAATGATAATTGAGGATAAAGTTTAAAAAAGTCTTGCTTAAACTTGTCTGCATGATGCTGAGAGATTCTAGATCTGCTTTCTTTAGAAATACCGTCAGGTAACAATGCTGTGGGCCACAGCAGGAAACTCTGGGCTTCTTTCCAAAAGACCATGAAGCAACGGGACATAAGGTAGGAATTGTCTGTAGATGAGAACTTGTGGGTTGAAATGCTTCTTTTATTTCATTCAAACAATTTTATGTTTTTGCTTTGTTTTGCTTTGTTTCTTAAGAAGGTATATGGTGCCAGAATTCTACTGACCACTTTTACATCAGGTAGACACGATGGTCACTATTACAGATCAGCAAACTGATGCTCAAGATATTAATGGTCCAAGGTATGGGATCCGTATTCAAGGGGAAATATGTCTAAAATCATCAAGATTGATCCCTCAAAGTTTTTGTTTCTTGTCTGTCTGTACTTCGTTCTTGGCCTTGATAAAGAGCCCTTCCTCTGTTACTATGGCTGTTCAGACCTTCTCCAGCAACTACCAGTAACTTGGGGTTGGGTTGAGTGGAGACACAGAAGTAACTCTGGCTATTGACTCCCAGATGGTCACTGTAAGTGCAACCAGAGGTCAGTGTTCCCGTAACCTTGTAAAATGGCAAATCAAATCAAACAAACAAACCAGAACTTAAAGGAAAGAAAAAACACAGAAGAAACACACACACACACATGCACACTCACACATGCAGACACACAAACACACATACACACTTACAAACAAAACCAATAAAATCACAAAATTGGAAACCATAATGTACAAGCAAAAGGCCAGTAAGGTTAAAAAGAAATGTCCAAACAAAGCAATATAGGAGAAAAATCTCCAAAAATACTCTTGAGTTTGGGCTACATTGTCCATGATGCCTGTATAGCCAGTGAGACTCAATTGGAAAAAATTAATGTTTTTCTTTTGTAAGTGTTTAGCAATTGATAATAGTTTCTTGGTTAGGTGGAGCTTTGTCCCCTTGTGTCTCAGCACTGGGCCCTACGCAGGCCCTATGCATGCTTTCAGTCTCTGTGAGTTCACATGTATTCAGTGTTTCGGTAGATACTATTTTCATGGCCGCTATCCCCCTGGCTCTTACAATCTTTCTGCCTCCTCTTCTGCAGAGTTCCTCCAACCCTAAGGGAAAGGATTTGATGAAGACATCCCATTTAGGAATGAATATTTCAAAGTCTCTCACTCTCCTCAATTCTCAGGAATTTTAGTCTACTCCTGATGACTTTGCAAGATGAGGCATATTAAATAGCCTTACATTATTTTGCCAACTTATGGTCCATGAATCTTTTTAGATGAATCAATTTTTGGGACTTTGGAATAGTTTAGAGAGGAGTACTGCTTAACTATCACTGCATGAGCTCAGGGAAAGCACTCAACTCTGTAAAGCCCGTTCGCTCACAGGTATGGTAGGAATCGTTCCCTGGTGTTAAAGCTTGTGTCTATGCTAATTTCTCGGGGATCTGGTATCAAGTGGATAAGTCTGGCAAGATAGTAGTTTTGAGAAAATTATAATGTTATATTGAATAAGACATGAAATCCATACCATTAATATGAAAGTAATAATGAATAGGATTTAACACTATAAATCAACCATTATTGACAGCAAGAAATTGAAATGTCAGAAATTGGATTATTCAGGGAAATCCTCATCGTTTTTCCTCTTGGGACCATGGACATCCCCTTGATATCTAGTCACAGTGAAACTCACAGCCTGCTATAATTCAAATGCCTATGAAATGCATAAAAGCAGATATGGGAGAAACACACGTTCCAAATGGACACAGTTTTAAGCTTTACCCTACTAGTTTTTATGAACTGGTCCTAAGCTTTAGAAAAAGAGAAACAGCATATGAAAATAGAATTGACATAGATTTTCATAGCAGTGTATTTTTCTAGCATAGTTCTCACCATATGAAAGTATCACGATACCTTTGTTGCCACTTGATTTTAAATCTATCACTTGTACAACCTGCACAGTTTATTACTGATTGAGTGGTGACCATGACTCCTACATGAGAACCCTATAGCAGATAAAGCTGAAGCTCAATTTGGGGCAAGAAAGACTTGGCTGTGGCTGGTTTTCTACATTTCAATAAGTCCATTGGTGCACTAATACTTTAAGGCTATGTCCACTCTCTCAGTGGAGGAGAAAGGCTGTAGGCTCTGAATTCAGGCAGATAGATCTAGCTTTAAGTCACATTTCCGATGGTTCCTACCTTAATTTGGTTTTATATGGTTCTTTGATGTATGCTTTCCTTACTTTCCCCTCCAGATATAAATTAGATAAAACATAAGCTTTCTGGTTATATTAACTCAAAAACGCTAGCCCCTTCCCAGTTGCATGTTCACAAATACAAAATCTGGCTTATGACAAAAGGCTCTGTTCAATGAGCAATAGAAAAGCATGGTGAGAGCAGAGGGGGAGCCTGCCGAAGAGAGCTTGACAGAGAGAATTCTAAACAAAACATCTGATGCTCATCTCTGATTGTTATTTTTAAATGGCAATTAATTTTTTAAACCTTTGGGCATTTGCTGCAATCCAACACGGAACAGAAACTACTAAACTCACTCGTCACACTGAAGTAAATAAAAGGAAAAAGTCTAGAAATGAATGTCTTCAGCAAACTGGACATCAGGCAGTCCCACCCTGGGAGGCTTAAAAATAAAAGGGGTGAGCGCCATGATGCCCACAGCCTGCTATGCTGGGAAGGTGCCAGGCTGAATCAAGCCTGGTCTGATGGTGCCCCTGACTTGGGCTCAAAGAGTTAAGGCAGAGAGGACGCGAAAGCCGGAGGAAGAGCGGTGTTTCTGAGGGCCCGGATGCTGTTAGAACCACAGAGCAGTGAGGTCCTTTTTTTGGAGGGGGTGAGATCTACTCTTCTTCTCAAATCCCTTCTCAGTACCCATCACTCCTACAGCATCATCTAAAATTGTTGAGCATACATTTCGTGTCTTTGTTTTATGAACATTAGATGTAATAAATTTTCATGCAGAAATATCAATTATTTACAAAGAAAAAAAGCCTCACTTTCGGTTTTAAATGGACAGCATCAATGTCACATATAACATATCTGACTGACCGAGAGGACAAACATATGAATTGCTCTCACATTTGTTCACTGTACCAGAGTCAAAATCAAGCACAATTTTCAGCATAGATGTTTCTATAGGCATATAAATGACTCTATACCTTTACTTCTCTCATGATTTTACACATTTAAATACAATAAATGATTCATTGATAGCCATATGCTTTAATTCAAGACTTTTCAGCTCAAGCTGTCGGAAACACTCAGGATTACAAAGAATTTTGAGAGTTACAGTGGAATGGACTTGAACTCCGGCTCCATCATCCCATCTCCAAATCATATGTACAAATGATGCAAGGATAGGTAAAATCCATGTCATAAGCTGAAAGGGAGGCTATAGAAGACAAGTCAGGTAAATGCTCACACTTGGGAAATAAGACCCAGTAGCAGTTTGAATATGAATGGCTTCCTTAGGCTTATACATTTGAATGATTGGTCATCAGGGTGTAGCTCTGTTGAGGAGGTGTAGCCTCTCTGGAAGAAGCTGTCACTGGGGATACATTGAGGTTTTGTGTGCACAAGCTAGGTCCCAGGCTCGCTCGCGTTCTCTCTCTCTCTCTCTCTCTCTCTCTCTCTCTCTCTCTCTCTCTCTCTCTCTCTCTCCCCCCCCCCCCCCCCCCCCCCCCCCCCCC
>NW_026067967.1:4703839-4776846 GCF_014885135.2 Alexandromys fortis | reverse complement strand
CTCAAGAACAATGGCAATGGGTTTTTGATCCTACTGTACCTATTGGTTTCGTGGGAGCCTAGGCAGTTTCGTGGCTGCTCACCTTACTAGACCTGGATGGAGGTGGGTGGCCCTTGGACTTCCCACAGGGCAGGGAACCCTGACTGCTCTTTGGGCTGACGAGGGAGGGGGACTTGATTGGGGGAGGGGGAGGGGAAGGGAGGCAGCGGTGGGGAAGAGACAGAAATCTTTAATAAATAAATAAATAAAAATAAAAAAAAACAAAAGGTCAAAGAATGAAAAAATAATTACAAAATACCTTGTTGCTTAGGCAGAAAATGCAATGAAATTCATGATCTTCTGAGACTGATAGCTGAAATTAGTTAGGCTATCAAGGAATCATACATAGGAATCAATTATATATATATTTCACATTATAGAAACAAATAGTGAGAAAATTAAAGCGGTCCATGCTTAATGATGCAAATACCTCAAGGAGGTGTAAAAAAAGAATTTTCAAGATTCTCCACTGAAACTAAGACATGTTTATGTACAGAAATTAAATAAGACACAAAGGAATGGTTTAGTGCAGTTGTATTGAATTCTCAGTTCTGTCAGCAATCCAGGATGCTTTCTGAGGAAGGAATTACGTAACGACATTTCTAGTTTTGAAATTCCCACATTGTATCCAAGTCATTATTTAAAATGATAAATTAAATTGGAAGGCACACTTTCCGCAAGGCTACGATGATCTAGAGAGTGTGGTTTGGGCATAGGAATGAATAGACATATCAGAAGACCTGGAAAGAGATCCCAGAATTAGAGGTGTCCTGACACAGGGATTTGTCTTTGGAAAAGCACCAAACTAATCCAATTGGAAAATAAACTATTTTATCCTAGCAAATGGGAGGCAAAATGAAATTGGAACCTACTTTAAAAGACATCCATGAAGCTTCATGACGATGTAGAGCAAAAGTACCAGCGTCAGGATGATATAATCATGATTTCATAGAGGCAGACACTTTTCACACAGTTCATTGAAAGTGGTAACCATGGAAGGAAAGTGACGACGTAGAATTCATAAAGATGAAAAATCATTGTGTCTCCAAAAGATACTGTAAATAGCACAAACAATAAGCCATAAGAGGAATAACTATCTACAAAGCACACCTCTGACAAAGAGTTGTGACCAAGATGTGGAAAAGTCCTTGCTCCGGTATTTACCTGGGACAAAGGAAAACACTCACAAAGGACTTAGACCAGCTTCATTCATGGTCACTCAGCGCTGCGCCAGCCCTGCTAACCTTCAATGGGAGAGTGTATAAACAGCCTTCAGTATACTCATCTAATCGATTATTCATGAGTAAAATGCATTCAACATGCATTCAACATGGATGAACCTCAATGCCATTCCGCTGAGTAAATGAAGCTTTATGTAGCAGAGGACAAAGTATATGATTCCATTTATATAAAATCCATAAATAAGAGAAATATTCGTAGCAAAAGAAGTTAGACTAACGTTGCCTTTTGGAAGTGGAGTGATAGCAATATTTCACATTTTGATGGATATTTGGGCTGCCCAGGTGCATGCAACTGTCAATATTCAGTGAACGCATACTTAATAGTCATGCATTTCATTGCACAGAAACTGTGCATTAACAACTGTAAACAACTACTGAACTCTAGTTAGGGATATGCATCACGAATTATTCATGAAAAGAATGTGTTCATGTCGGCAGTTCTCACTGAAGTGTACTGAAAAGCCGATGGGAGAGCAGATACATAGATAAGCGATAAGAAGAGAGGGTCAATGTTCATGGTAGAGTCCAGGAAGCGGATTTACACCAGGACTCACCAAAACATTTCTTCCCCTGCGGTACATGCTCAAAAGTTTCCATTACAACATTTACGGGGAGAAAGGCCCATCTGTATGCTTCAATCTGAGCAACTGAAAATTCCAAGTAAGCCCATGGGCTCCTGTTCAGAAACGTTTAGAAAATAAACAGATTGTTGTCAATCATCCCAGCAGGTTTGTTTACCATTTACACACAATCCTGGGAATTGTTCTGCTTCCTTCGATCCTCAGATAACTGTAACGTGCAGCATCTTGGAATTCGGTTCCTTGACACTTTTCCCACACCTTCAGCTTCTCCTTACATCCCTGGCTGTCTCTATTCTCTCTCGCTACACTAAAATACATATTGTTTTTCTCTCAAAGCTTTGTTATTAAATCTTTTTAAGTGCACCAACAATGTTTCTCAAAATTGACAGTTTATTTTGGAGCCATCCAGGCTGCTTTCTAACGTTCTGTCTCCCTGATCTACCTGAGTACCCGGCATGGAACCTATAGAGTTAGCACTAGGCATGGGTAATCCTCATACATCCTAATGCAGCTCCACCCAACACAACTAGCCTGGGATGTTTCTTCTGATATTTGAAGGGTCTTGGCCCCTGTTTCCACATTCATTATTTTTGTTTCATTGCTTTATTTTGTTTTTTAATGATTTGATTCACCTTCACCCGTGGCTGTTTAATGGCATTCAGTCTCCTGATGGTTTCTGCCTTCTATGCTGTTAAATACTTGGACTTTCCCTCCCTTTAATTCTTTACATTTCAGAGACACCTGGGCATTTTGCAGCAAGCACCTTGTATGTTGAGGGCTGGTTCCCTAACAAAGATTATTGGTTTATCTACTCACAATAGCGATAGTGTTTAGCTAACAATAATAAAATTGTTTGTTACTATTAAAAGATAGCGGTGAATGCTGCCAAACCAAATAATCACACATTTACGTAATATATTGAGGTTTTAAGTTTTCTCTCATAACTTGGTTGCACAGTTCTTCAGTGTGATTTTGCACAAAAAGTCACGTGATCACATCAAAATGTTGACCATCAAAACTCTTTGCTAACTCCCAGATTTAACAAGCAGTTTCTGCAAGATGACGCCAGTCTAATGTTAACAGATTTGGGTCCCAACTACAGATTTCATTGGCCTGGAAGGAAAACAGTGCTGATCTCATTCACTACCATGCTTAGTCGTCAGGCCAATGGAAGTCCACATGAATTTCCTAAGCACTGGGGAAATAACCAATCAAGAGATGTCTTGGCTAGTAAGTGACTGGTAGAGCAACCTACACAGAACTAATCATGGCCAAATAGACCGATAGGCTTAGCAATGATGGTGGTGATAACTTTCATTACCAAAGTGGTTGCTACCTGGTGGGCAATCAAGAGAGTGTTTGAGAGGGATTAAACACAGATGATGAGTCATCATAGTATCATGCAGAAAATATCAGTAGTGACCTCATTTCACACCTGGGAAACCACAGCATCCACCAACCTGATAGCAAGGTTGCTAAAATGCGCACAGTCGGAAAGTCTACTCAATATTTTGTCTGACTTCAGAAATGCCGCATAGGCTCACTATTGAGAGTAAGGCCCTCCAATAGGAAGCAGTCAGAGCTCTGCCGGGTAAGGGGAATGCAAGCAAGGATGGGGTGTGTACATTAACAAGGCCTCAACCCTCCAGTTCTACAGGGGAATGGTGGGTGAGGTGGGAGGAACTGCTTAAACAAAGACAAAGGCCGAGAAAAGCCTGTGCATGTGTCTTCAATCCAGGAGCAAGAATTCTCAGAGCACACAGCTAGTCACCAATCTGAATTATAAAGAAGAATCAGCCCCTAAGAATGTGCCGTGACGGTGTATTAGGTAACCAAGAGAAGCCATCTGCTCTGAAAGAGATCAGAAGACTCTGAAGAGAAGCAAGCACTTCCAAAAGAACACTCGCTTTCCTGAGGGGCAAAGAACTGTGCTGGAATCTTGACTCTACTTTTGGAACATGTTAAATTGAGAGATAACACACGGCATTGCTTTCTGCGAACAGCTTCATACATTCATTTGTTCAGTTATCAATTAAACAGCAAACAAGGCAATAAACAAATCCATAAACAAACAGAATCAAAAACACGAGAAAGTGACTTGACTGGTCCTAATATTCAGCGGTTAAAGATTTCAGTGGCAAATGAATATGAGAAAGCTCTGAGCTTTCTGTACAGCAGGGCTTCCTACAACTATCTTATGCCAATATTCACCGTGAATCTTCGAAGTGCAAGCAAGGTATACAGGGCTTCCAAGCCTATTTGTCCCTAGTACCCCAGTTTTATAGACTGTAGTTTATGAAATGCTAAGCAGATACTCTTCAGGGTCACTGGGGGCCCAGGTTTTGCAGCAGAATTGAAATAGAGGTGAAGGTAATATTTAGTGAGCTGTTCCTTTGTGTCGAGTAACAGGACTTGTACATCTGCACAGAAATTATTAATTCTCACCAAAGCACAGTAAAGTAGATGCCATTGGTCTAGGTTTGCAAAAACGCATACCCGGGGCCTCGGTAATTAATCGGCATCAGGGCACATAAATAGTAAATGGAAAGTGCGGACAAGGAATGAGGTTTTTCCGTGGAAAGACTTTTCCCTTTGTGGGGCATCAGACTGGGAGCTTGGTGGTCTCTGCCAAAGGAACGACAGGTTCTGTAGGTTAAACCAGAGGAGCACATGGTCCCTGAATCTACCCAGAATGCCTTCGCTGCCCTTCGTAGATGAGTCCTATCTGTTTTGTTTTCTCAAGGTTCATCAAATAGTAATATTAATAATTGGTTATTCATTTCCTATGGGACCATTTTCAGAACAAATGAGATTTAGTATTCTTTTATCTCATCCTATTTATGTGTGTGTCTAAGGTGTGCACACGTATGAACACCTGCATATGTGAGCATGTACAGTCAGAGGCCGAGAGCTGGTATCTTTCTCTAGTGAGCTCTGCTTTGTTTGGTAAGATTTATTTTATTATTTATTTATTTGTGTGTGTGTGTGTGTGTGTGTGTGTGTGTGTATGTGTGTGCATTCTAGCTCACGGAGGCCAGAAAAGGGCATTAGAGTCCCAGTCCTGGAATTACAGACCTAGGCAAGTTGCCTATTGCAGGTACTGGGAGCTGAACTCCATTCCTCTGAGCAAGCAGCAGGTTCTCTTAATTGTGAAGCCTTCTCTTCGTTTCCTCCCCACCTACTTTCTTTGAGGCAGGGTCTCTCACTGAACATGGAGCTCATTGCTAGACTTGCTTTCCAAGCAAGCCCTCTGTCTCTGCCTCCCAGGGCTGGGTTACATGTAGGAGGAGGGCCTACTTGTTCATTCCGGCTGCCCTGCTAGCTTAGCCCTGAAATATCACACAGAAACTGTATTAATTAATTCACTGCTTGGCCCATTAGCTCTAGCTTCTTGTTGGCTAATCTTGCATATTAATTTAACCCATTTCTATTAATCTGTGTATTGCCACATGACAGCGCCTTACTGGCTAAAGTTTCGGCATGTGTGTTTCCGGCAGCTCTATAGCATCTCTCTGACTCCACCTTTCTTTCTCCCAGCATTCAGTTCTATCTTCTCCACCTACGTAAGTTCTGCTCTATCAACAGGCCAATGCAGTTTCTTTATCCATTGATGGTAATCACAGCGCACAGAGGGGCCTTTCACATAACCATCATGTTCATCTCTTTACATAAACACCAGGGGCCTGACTGCCAGTCCTTATGCTTGTACAATAAGCCCGCTAGTCACTGAGTAATCTGCCCAACCTCCTACCTCTACTTTTCTTAGCCCATTATTTCTTTATAAGAAATGCACTCGGCTTCAGTCAAGGTCAATCAAGTAAATTTGAATAAACCTGTCTTATCTAATCCTCCATAACTCAGTCAAATCCAATAACATCATATGTCTCTTTTGAATCCACGCTAATCTGCAGGCTGACAGAAAGCAAACATTTTACACTTGTCTCTTAAACTCTGACCAGTGTACGGCATTGAGTAGATGCTGCTGTTTTTGAAACAATGAGGAAATACCTGTAGGAGTAAATATAGGTGTTTATCTTAAGGTATAAACACTGAGTGAAACAGGACCAAACATAGGTCTTGATTCCATTACTGAAGCAACCACTTACTGTTGGTGTGACTTTGAGAAAAATATGTACATTTCCTGAGCCTCGCCTCTTTATAAAATGGGAAGAATACACTTTCAGAGAGTGGTTGCTTGGGTTAAATGACATCATTCAGGGAAAGGGCTTACCCTGGTGTCTGTCACAAAGACAATGGCAATTGTAATTACTGATACTCTGAATGATACTGCTATGGTTGACGACAAGAGTAAGTGAACAAACAGATTTATGTTTCTATATTTGTAGAGCAGCAGGGACAGTAAACTCGAAGACATGGACTTCAGGACCCTCTCCTTATTGCCATCTGGCCCTGGACAAACACATGATTTCTCTGCAGTGGGTCCTCTTCTTGAGGTTTTACTGGATGCTGTTTGCATTTCACAGTTGTGTCTAGATGGAAGTAGAGAACATACTTGAAGGTCCCTGATGGAGGGGTGGAGACTGGGGAGGAACTGACGCTGCTTTCCTTCACCAGGGCCAGCCATTAATTCCTGATGGAGCCTGTAGGGCACATGGGAATGGGCCCACTGTGCGCTTGACTCAAATCACACTTTTGAAAGAGACTGAAAAATGTGCTTATTCTTTCCTTCAGTGTGAACACTCTGTGACATTTATATAGTTTGAAACATCGTGACTGATGTCCACCGGAAATGAAATATTCGTAAATGGTAATAAAATGATAAAGTGATCATCATTTCCTAGTATTTGTCTTTGTGCAAGACAAGGAGCTATCGCTAGGGCTTTGCCACGTTCATTCTGGGGTTCTAGGACATCAACTCTTGGTATTCCCTTCCATAATACTCGTTTCCGTTTAACAAAGATCTCACAGAAAAAGCATGTGTGTCATTTCCCAGATGACAATTAGACAAGCAAAGATGTTTACATTTTATAGTCTCTTGTATTAAAAAGATACTGAACCAAAATTTAATTGTATGGCAAGTGGTGAGGCTTGACGTTTAGATATATAAAAACATGCATTCTGATTTGTGATTTATTATTTATTTATTTATTTATTTATTTATTTATTTATGTGCATATGTCTTCTTTACTGTGCAGCTATGTAGGTGTCTGCAGAGGCCAGAGGAAGGCATTGGGATATCGTGACACAAAGCTATGCGACTTTGTGGATCACTTGAAATATACTGGGAACAAGATTGGATCTTCTGGAAGAACCACAAGCACTCTTAATTACTGGGTCATCTCTCTAGACCCCTTGGTAACTTTTATAAAAAAAAATTAATTAAAATCTCCTATGCTTTCTTTTAGTACAAATATCTTCCCTGATAAATGAGTGTGATGATATTGAATTTTATAAGTTGTTGTGAAGATGAGATATTTTTTATTTATCTAAAACTTACATAGGCAGTCCATATTTTGTGAAGATTAACATAATTTGTATAACAATCTTGTGAGGCCGATTCTGTTTATACCCTGCATTGTGGATGAGTGATCAAGTCAGCCAGCTTTACTTACTAAGTTCACATTCTTAACTGGGAAGGAAGGAGCCTATGTTCCTGGTTGGAGCAAAGCCTAGGGCTTTGTGGGCCAGAGATGTCCTAGAAGTCCTCATTTCCCTTAAACAAAGACAGTCTGAAGACGAAACCCAGGAACAATATGTGTGGACCATTTCCAATGCTGCAATTAGAACTGCCATTAGAGAAGGCAGAGGTGGTTAAATCCTACAGGACCTTGAATTCAAACCACGTTGAACCAATGTGTAGTGATTCGACACTAATCAGGCCTTAATCCTCATCTCAAAGAGACGAAGAACATAAATGCCATGGAGGATGATGGAAGACACAAACCAGACCACGTATTTGTTTCAAATGCAGCAACATTTCTTAGATGAACTCAGAAGCTCTTCGACTCGACAGCACACGCAGGCTTGGCTGGAGCAGCTCTGCAGGCACAGGCTATTTCTCCTGCTCGGTGCTGCTGTCTCACAAGCCCAGCAAGCAGAGACTCGGGAGAATAAGGTTCAGAGAGGTTAATAATGCTGACCAAGACCTGAACTTGTGTCTTTCTGGCTACAAACCTCAGATCTTTCCATTAAAGCACAATAAATTATGAAAGCGACAAAATAGGTCACTTGGCCACTTTCAATTCCGCACCACAAGGGATTTTTACAATTCCCACTTGACAAACAGTGCGAGCTCACTCATTCTAGGTTTTGCCATGAGGGCTAAAGAAGCAAAGATCAATGAGGTAGTCCTGCGGAGAAGAATTTCCAAGTGACGCTCTGGAGGGGGAGGGGAAGGCCCCTTAGGCTGCCTTTCTCTGTTCTCGCACTCTTTAGTGCTGAGGACATTTCTAAGTAGACGTGGTCAAGGAGAGACCCAGAACAATTGGTCAGGCCTCGGGTCTCCAGCAAGTGGGCTCTGCCATGGCGCTGACCACCCTAGCTTGCCTTTGCCTGTGTCTGGAATGATCCTTGGCACTCCCGTGGCCAACGAGTGAAATCACTTCCCACCTAGCCGCATTTCTTCAACTGTCATTCTGCGAAAATTACTGGCCACCTAAAAATGGAGCCACGGCTTGGAAAATGATCCCGTTCCATGTGTGTTGGGTCAGTGCCTCTTCCTCTTTATATACTGCCTTCTATAAGAGGTGGCCAACTTTTTGACGTTGGAATATGGCATCACCATGTACAAAATTTACACTCAAGGAATGCCCTATCTAGTTCCAAAAATAATGACAAAAAAAAAAAAACACCCAGTAACAAACAAACAAATTGCATTTTAACTGTTTATGATTTTTTTCTGGTTCTCATTCATACCTATCCTCAGGCTGTGTATAGCCCACGTGCTCCAGCAGGAAGATTCTGGGAAGTCACCAAAGTCCTGTTATAGTCATCTATACCCTATTATAGGCATCTATACCCTATTATAGGCACCTATACCCTATTATAGGCATCTATACCCTATTAAAGGCATCTATATCCTATTATAGGCATCTATACCCTATTATAGGCACCTATACCCTATTATAGGCATCCATACCCTATTAAAGGCATCTATATCCTATTATAGGCATCTATACCCTATTATAGGCACCTATACCCTATTATAGGCATCTATCCACTCCACCTTGCCTCTTGTTTCTATTGCCAATTATCTGTTTACTACAGATGTGGGGGATTAAATCAGCACATTTATTATCTCACTTTTCATGTGTTAAGCTTGACATATTTTAGCTGAATCCTCTACCCAGGGTGTCAGAGGCTTTCCAGCTTCTTTCTCATCTGAAGGCTCCACTAGGGAGAGAGCCGCTTCCAGACCTCCTCAGGATGCTAGCCTGGCTGATTTTCTGACACTCGTGGAACTGAGGTCCCACTCTTGCTGACCCTCAGCTTGTGACCACTCTCCACTTCTAGAGGTCACTCTCAGCTCCTTTGCAAACGGACTCTTGCAACTCAGCTCTAACCTTATCAGATGTATTTCATTACTCCAGAGTCTCCGACAAACCATCAGTGGCGCCGTAGAATCTCTCAGTTTCCAAGGTTTATGGGATGACCCACGGAGTCTCTATTTTAAGGCTAACTGTGTAATATAAAAATTCACACATGAAAATATAAAAATAAAAGCTCATGCACACAAGCAGCATCTGAGGGGCAGGAAGCAGATGGGGATAGGTTAGAATTCTGACAGCCCCACACCATGGCCTGGAGAGTCTAGCAGCTACGACTGCTGTCCAATTAAAACCTCTCAGAGGATGATGCCAAAAGTCATTAAGACCAAGTTTATGATCCTAGCCACCCACCGCTGGAATCTGGGACTTGGGCAGGTGGCTCCCACTGGGAAGTCAGCCTACACGGCCACCTCAGGCCTTTTCATCCAGTGCAGACTCTTCCCACGTTCCTCCCTTTCCACATGCCTCACAGCTGAGCCAGCGTAGACAACAACAGGTCTATAGCCAGCTAATAGAGTGCCATGTTACCAAGGCCTCAAGTCATAGATGGCGCCTTGATATGCTCAGTGTGGAGTATTGCCAGTTCTTCTTGGCAAAAGAAAGGGAAGAGGGAAGGTGTTTTTTTTTTCTTTTTTTGCAGAAGAATGACAGTTGTCCCAGACTTGATTCTGCATCAAGTTGGAGCAAGGTGAGACCTTTTCTCCCACCACGAGCCCCAATATTACTAACTCTCTTCCCATTCATCTCCCATGCTGACTCAAGCAACTAACCTCTCTGTGTCACTTTTCCCAGATGTTTCCCAAGCTCTCTGATACTGCTCAAGAAGCATCTGCTTGTGACTTCGTGACATTTGCTTCACCCTATGTCACAAATATGACATTGCCATCAAAACCCAAATACTGCTGACAGAAGTCAAAAGAATGTTCCAGGCTTCTGGGGAACAGAAGAGATCCCCTGAAGCATCCACAGTGTTCAATGTCTTTCCACATATTCTATGTGCTTCTGTAGCTATGCAGTGTGAGAGAATTTGTCAAGTTGGCCCGTACTATATATGAATTGTGGAGCAATAAAAACAAAGTTAAGAAAGAAAAAGCAACCATGTGCCATTCCCTCAAAATAACTTACAGATGATTCTTAGTGTTTGAATTTATGGCGCTAGTAACCATTGACATTCAGGTTTGTACATTTTTGCCAGAGTTCTGTGTGTAGCAAGTGTCAATCAGGGCACAGCCTTGATTGCTGTTATTCTAAAGTCTTTACTTTTTGTGTAAAATTCAAGGGTTTTCAAGACTTCTACCTTAGGTTTTTTCCCATTGTAGAATGCAACGGCTGGGTATGCAGACATATGTGAGGTTTTCTGTATTTCAACCTACAGCGAAGTCATATTCCCTTTGCATAGCGACAAAATATCTCCTTTATATTAGCTAACCAGGGGAAAGTTTTCCAGCTGTAGTTTGAATATGAAATGGTTAGGAGGAAAACAGTAAAGCTTACATGATGAGCTTATATTACACAAAGGACAAGTTTAAAGGGTTTAATGACATTTAGGAAATAAAAAGGAGCAAGATTGATTTAAAGCAGATTGAATGAGCTCATGAGCTCGACTCTTTATTAGATGAGTAGCCTTGGATTAGATAGATAGATAGATAGATAGATAGATAGATAGATAGATAGATACCTAGTTTCTCTACTCTATATCAGAGCCACAGAAACTACCTCATAGCCTCATGTATAGAAACGATGATTACATGAATCACTCTTTGTGAAATAGCGGTCCATAGCATGTTATATCAGGTTCTTAAATAGACTCATATGTGTCATTGACCAAGGGGTTCAAGTGTTGGGTCATCTGGGAGGAACAAGAGTGACCTCACTTGGGAGCTACCTTCTGGTTGCCTGATGCAGGAGGATGTGCTGTTAGGAGAGACGTTATAAACCACAGTGGGAGAGAAGTCATCACCCTACTATATTTTGGCTGAGCAAGGTATCCATCCAAAGAGAATAGGTTCAAAAAAAAAAAAAAAAAACAAAACACTACAAGCAGTAGAGATAAATCCTGGTGCCAATGCCAGTGGCCCCTTAGTCTGCCCCAGGCATGCAACTGTCACCCACATTCAGAGGGTCTAGTTTTGACCTATGCTGTTTCCTTCCCTGTCTGACTGGAGTTGGTGAGCTCCCATTAGCTCAGGTAAGCTGTTTCAGTGGGTGTACCCATCATGGTCTTGACCTCTTTGCTCATATTCTCACTCCCTCTGATGCAGGTCTCCACCTGTTTCCATCAGTTGTTGGATGTAGGTTCTATGATGACATTTAAGATAGTCATCACTCTGACTACAGGTCAAGTCAAGATGGGGTCCCCTCTCCTCTATTGCTTAGGGTCTTAGTTGGGGTCATCCTTGTGGATTCCTGGGGATTTATTTAGTGCCTGGTTTCTTGCTAGTCCCATAATGACTCCCTTGATCAAAATATCTCTTTCCTTGCTCTCATCTCTGTCCTTTCCCCATCTCAACTATCCCATTCCCTCGAGTTTTCCTTACTGTTCCCCTTATCCCCTCCTCCTTCCATTCTATCCTCCCTACTCCCCCACCCCATGCTCCCAATTTTGTCAGGCAGTCTTATCTATTTCTCCTTTCCAGGTGGATCTTTGTATGTTTTTCTTAGGGTTCACATTGTTACATGAGTTTTAAGGTAAAAAAAAAAATCTTGCTCCCTGTCCTAGATTGATTAGGCCAGGTTGTGACGCATGACTTAGAGAGTTTGGGCATAGAATCATGGGGTTCATAAATGCCCTTCATCTTCACCATCATCTCAAGGCAACTTGGGATGAAAGAAATAATGCCAGCAAGGACAGATGATTTTAGATGGTGGCATACATGTCCCTCCATGCCTGTTGGTTAGGACACCACAGACAGGTGTTTCTACCATGCTGAGTGGCTCTGGATTGGATGCTGAGTGGGTAAGGATCTGGATCATTAGGCAGCTGAGGAGGGCCCCAATTATATTTTCATAGCGACATCTCTTAGCAGAGAGTCCTTTCTGCTTAACTGTCTTTGAAGGCACAGGAAGGTGGTTTCAGAAACTTGCACTGTGTCAGAAACGACAGCAACAGGCCATTTCCCCTGCGTATAGGGGAAGAGAGTGTAGTGAGGACACACTCATTTTCTCAGACTATTCTGGAAAATCATGGGAATGAATGCTCTAAAGAGGAGCTCCACGCCTTCAGGGGAGGTTGAGGAAAACAGGCCAACTACTCATACCTGCTCCTAAAAGCATCTTCAAAACCCACTATGCAGAACCCATAGGGCCGCTACTACCTGGGGGAGCCTGAGAGCTCTTTAGAGATCTCCCTTTAAAGTATTTGCTCAACTTTGTTAAATAAACTTCTGCTCGAACCGTCTGTCTCTTGACTAAGTTCTCTCCTTGAAGAGGATAAGATGTGAAAGACCCGCACAACAGATTGTAGGAGCACACAATTTTTATTTCAGACAAGAAAGGTGGCCTCGTCACACTTAGTGCCCCTGCCACTCTTTCAGTCCGCTCCGCCACCGTTCCCTTTCATCAGGAGGGAAAACGGAAGACCCCTGTGTGACTAGATGACAAACTCCAACAGAGATGAACATTCCACCGAGGAGCTCTAAGGCAGGGTCTCAGGATAAGTTACATAGCTTCTTTCTAAACTGTCTCACCGAGTCTTTGATAAATATAATTCAATCAGCAGCCTGCGAGAAGTTTTATTAAAATATCAGGCGGCTTACCAGTCGGAATGAAAGCACAGGATAAAACAGTGTATGTGTGGGCTTTACTAAACCCTACACCGTTGGAATATAATTCCTACTGTTCAGCAAATCCAGGCTCACTCATCCCTATTCTATTGTGCTCAGAACACAAAGCGGTAGGGGAAGAATGTTTTCCTTTCTCTCTGTTTAGGCTTTGTGCTTAAATTCAGGCCCAGCGTGCAGCTTTTGGTTTCCAAGCCAGGGGATTTGATAGCTACCACATAATCACACCGCACTTCATCTACAGCCTTATCCCTCTAGTTTGGAACAAATGGCTACCCTCTACACTCAAAGTCTCTGTGCTTGTTTTTCCTTTCTATCAAAACCCACACATCATAATAAATACTTTTTTTTTTTTAAAAAAAGTGGAGCCGTGATATCGCTTAAGCTCCGGTAAAGAGAAATGGGCGCCTGTGGTATCCTGTTTTATCCCACACGGAAGCTGTTTGGGGGTGGAGGGGAGTGAAAGTTGCCACCGTCAGAGAGACCTCAAAGGCACACCAGTTGTCGGGTACGCGTGAAAGAAGAAAGTGAGCTCTTCCTGGAGCAAGAGATTATCAGATTTCAGACCCGTCACAAGGCTTCCACCCAAGGGTCAGCACCTTCCCTTGTTCCGGACAGACAAAGAACTGTGACAGGCAGATCGATACTCTCACTAACTAAACAGCTGGCTAATCACAGCCCTGACAGCACACAAAGCTCGGCCTCAAGACAATGAAATGAAACTGCCTTTTGATAGATTTTTTTCTTTTCTTTTCTTTTTTTTTTCTTCCCATTCAACATCTTGGTGAGTTCGGCTTTTTCTTTTCTTTTTTCTGTTTTCTCCCAACTGGATGACATTGATGCTGAACTCGAGTTTAAAAGAATGGACATTCTTCCCAGCTAATGATGTGCCCAGGGTTGCGATTCATTCATTCTGTGCAAGGGACTGCTAGCTGTGGATGCAGGATGCCAGGGCAGGGTGAGGAGCTCTTGGAAGTGTCAGCCCCCTGGGGATGATGGAGGAGGCCCAGATCAATTGTCATTAACTAATTACTCTTCTCCTTTTGTCAGGGTAAATTGGTTCATCCAATGTGTTTCCTAAGTGTGTCAGGTGAATTGCATTAAAAAGGGTAAACAGCTCTTCTCCGGGAGGTGGTGGAAAATTTTCACAGCTTAATTGTTCTGCCAATGAGTGTGTGTTGAGACAGGGTTGGTGTGAGGGTGGCATTGGGAACGGAACAGAAGTTTCTTCTGTCAAGTCCTCTTGGGAAGGGCCTCAGCCTCCACACTTCAGTTTGGTTAACTGCAAAGTGAGGACGGCGGTAGGCAAGGCAGGGCAAGCTAGAGAGGATAATAAAGTCTTTCCAACTACCCTTGCACACTGGGGCCATTGATAGGTAAAGTTTACTTGAACACTGACCCTGTGGTACCGTGGCAGCTGGATAGGCTAGGTCATGCAGATATGATAGAGAGAGGGCCCATCTCAAGTTCCAAACCAATATGGTGTGAGCTGGTGTGCAATTTAAACCTCATGAATCGTTTATTTCTGGAGGTACTTATTTAATATTTTGGAACCACCCTTGGTCATGAACGGCTGACCACAGAGACTTAGAAGTGAGTACTGTCTAGATTCTGAGAGGTAAAATAAAGAATCACCCATGTAGGGGTCAAGGCTTGGTGACAGACGCATAAGGAGATAATGCCTTAGTGTTTTGACACTCCCTCTCCTCCCCTTTGGAGGACTTGCCCTGCTTGTCTTGGATGAGAAATACCCAAAAGGAAAATCTGATCACCCATGACTTGGGAAGGAAAGGAGATTACCTCACTCCGTGGATACGCAATTCACCTCACAAATATTCATAAAGGCTGACAAGGCAGAGGCACACAAACACAGGAGCTTCATTTTCCACTCTCTAGTGTACAGAGTCTCCAAACCCTCTCGTTTATTCAACGACATCAAGAATTTTGGCATCTTTCCTGAAGTGCTTTATGGCTAGGAAACACTTCACTGTCCAAAACTTTGATTAATCGTCGCCAAATCCCAGGAGATCAAACCCTTGTCATTTCCGTTAGAGAAGAGGACCTTGGAACAGAGAGGGATTTTCCTGAGCTGGGCAATCAGCAACACATTGCAGAACCAGCCAGTCAGAGTCTTTAATCAGACAGCTCTGTTTAAACCTTTGCTTCATCGTTCCTTTGCTGTGTGATGTTGGACAATTTGCTTCACTTCCTCAACTTCGGTCTCTTCCCCCATCAAACAGGTACGACTGTGTCTGCCTGGGAGAGTTGAGGTAAGGATTATCGAATAAATGAAATAAAAGGATTAACAGAAACCTTGGATTTTGGGAATGTTTGCGGGATGCGATTTTCTACTTGTATTGTTACTATCGTTGCTGCTGCAATTCTTGCTATTATTCTAATCGTTACTAAGAAAGCAAACTCCTAAGTGAGGCGGCCATTTCTTGTTATCATAGTCATTTGACTAAGGATGAAAACGTTGCTGTGTTGCTCTGTTTTCCAGCTCCCTGTGAAGTAGTGCCCTGGACCGAGACGCCATGCAATGATAAAGGAGTGGCAGCTAAGGATGCAGACGTGTCCCTGTGGTGTGATGGTCATGCCGTGTATTGACCATGTGATGCTCCTTGGCCTGGGAAGTTGGGAGCCTGTAGGGGTGAAGTGGAGGAATCAACAAGATGTGCATTTGGAACAGGCCACAGGTGAGAGCAGTGAAGCAGCGAGGAGGGAAGCTGGGCTAGTTTTGTCACTTAGTGGCGTGAACTGGAACTCTTGAGAAGAAGGTGTGTCAGCAGAGGGGGATCCGCTGATTAGGAAGAATATTAGTACCATGGAGAGGTTGGTATACTGCAGGTATACTGCAGATTCCAGGCAGATTCCCTTACTCTGCAATAGTTGTGGCCCCAGAATGGCTCTTCCTTGCCCAACCCTGTGTCAGAACAAGCGCCCTGAGCCTGATAAATTAAAATCTTTGATAACTGCTAATTTATCAACACTATTTTCCACCAAACCCCACCTTGCTGTAACTGTCTCGTTAGTGTGCCCGTCAATGTATGTTAGACGTGCATTGCTTTACAGTATTCTTTGTTCGGTAAACTTCATGATGCTGCTTCCATGCCAGAACATGGAATTCATAGCGAGCGAAACCTGTGTTCCTGGGCCATTGCCACTCAAGATGGCTTCAGAATGAACGATTTCTTTTTCCCATTTAAAATGAAAGCTATATTTTTTGTATCATCAGTGCTCTAGATTTGAAACCAGGAAACCCATTTTGAACGCATCAATTCAACTCCTCTGAGTCCCAGAACTGACTACCGGCAGCTAACGGGGTAGATTTTTGGAAATAGAGTCCTGGCTTCTAACCCTTCCTTAAGATAAGACCCTCCTGACTCCCCTTCCAATGTAGCTCACTTGTGGAATGTGACTCCTCCCAAGAAAGACACACAGACAGATATAAGCCCTTAGTCTTGCCTGGGCCACATCTGTACCTACACACACATAGAAATCTACAATGATAGGTAGGCATACTTTTATGAGGTCTATATACTATATATGGGCATACACAAAAAGAAGGTATCTTGGAGATAATCTGCTTGCATCCAGGAAGAGCAGAATGGGGAGGTTCTCCTAGCACATGCCCCAGCTTGTCTCCCTGGTGGTATAAATTCACTAGTGGTCAGTTTTCACACTTTTGTGCACGCTGAACCCCATGGCGAAAAGCCTTAATACTCACACTGTATCACTGTGAACAGCATCTTTCTTGTTTTTTGTAAATCATCTCAATCTTTTCACTCTCCCAGAGATCTTTCCAGACCTACCCTCCCCCAGCTACCACCACAGACCTATCTCCTCTGTACCCACCTGGCTGTTATCAGACACTTTCTGATTCAACTTTCTCAGGCTGGACTCTGGGGTCTTACAAGGCAAGGACTTTCAGATCAAGATGTGTAGATTGGAAAATCCTGGAGGACAAATGAGGTGGAGAGAGCAAGGGATAGAGAAAGCAAAAAGGAGAGAAGAAGAAGAGAGGCCCAAGAGGGAGAGAAGGAAGAAAAAGAAACAGTAGCTTATGAGATACAGATTCATTAGACAACATAACTCAAGCATTTGCAGTCAAGAATCTCTGGCATAAAAGTGAAAGGACACAGAATAATTGCACTGTGGCATCTCAACTTTGTATCTAAGAGGAAGGGAAGATGTATTCACCAGACAGAGATAATGCTTGCTTTGTGTCTAGAGCTAAGGCAGTGGAAAATGCTAGGGGAGTTTCTTATCCAAACCAGCAATTCTTTGTTGAAGTGGCCCTGTTTTGTAAAGATCACCCATCTACCTCAGAGAAGAGCTAAGAGTCAGGGCTGCAAGGCAGTCCTTATGCTGGTCCCCACATTGTCCCTATAAAGAAATGGCTTTCCTACTATAAAGCTACAGTTTAAAAAATAGTTCAGTGTTCACATAAATATAGACATGTAGATTGATGGGATCAAATCAAAGATGCTGACATAAATCCATACACCTATGAACACGTGGTTTTCGACAAAGAAGCCAAAAATATGCAATGGAATAAAGAAAGCATCTTCAACAAATGGTGCTGCATAACTGGATGGAAGCATGTGCTAGAGGAAATAAGAGCCCTATCTACTGCTCTGCACAAAACTCAAGCCCAAGTGGATCAAATACCTCAATACCAACTCAGTTACACTGAAGCTGATAGAAGAGGAAGTGGGAAGTGGCCTTGGATGCATGGGCAGTGGAGATCACTTCCTGAACACAACCCCAGTAGCACAGACAATTAATAAATGGAACCTCCTGAAACTCAAAAGCTTCTGTAAGGCAAATGACATGGTCAATAAGACAAAATTGCTCTGCAAAGAATGGGAAATGATCTTCACCAACCCCACATCCGACAGTGATGTGAGATTTCCCTCTGTAGGCTATGAATATGCTTTATTACCATTGGTTAATAAAGAAGTTGGTTTGGCCTATGGCTGGACAGAATATAGCTAGGTGGGAAAATTAAACTGAATGCAGGTGAAGTCAGAAAGAAGGAGGAGTCAGGCAGATGACTAAGAAGTAAGAGGTAACAAACCTCAAGCCTTGTGGTAAAATATAAAATAATACAAGTGGGTTAAGTTAAGGTGTAAGAGCTAGCTAAAAATATGTCTGAGCCATTGGCCAAACAGTGTGGCAATTAATATAGTTTGTGATTATTCGGGTCTGGGTGGCCAGGAAACAAAAGTGAAGCCTCTGTTTACATGACAGAGGACTGATATTTGAAATATATAAAGAATTCAAACTAGACATCAAAATACCAAATAGTCACATTTAAAAATGGAGTTTGGGTTTAAACAGAGAATTCTCAACAGAAGAATCTCGAATGACTGAGATACACTTAAAGAATTGTACTTCCTTAACTATCAGGGAAATGCAAATCAAAAGAACTCTGAGATACCATCTTACACCTGTCAGAATGGTTAAGTTAAACAGTGCTAATGACAGCCTATATTGGAGAGGATAGGAGCAAGGAAACACTCCTCTACTGCTGATGGGAATGCAAACTTATACAGCCATTTTGGAAATCAGCTTGGCAGTTTCTCAGAAAATTGGGAATCAATCTACCTCAAGACCCATCTATACCACTCTTGGGCTTATACCCAAAGAATGTTCAATGATACCTCAGGGACACATGCTCAACTATGTTCATAGCAGCATTATTCATAATAGCCAGAACCTGGGAACAACCTAGATGTTCCTCAACAGAAGAATGGGTAAATAAAATGTGGTAATCTACAAAATGGAGTTACTCAGTCATTGGAAAAAAATACAATGACATCATGAAATTTGCAGGCAAATGGATGGAACTGGAAAAAATCATCCTGAGTGAGGTAACCCGGACACTGAAAGACAAAAACAATACGTTCTCACTCATAAGTGGATATTAGATGTAAAGCAAAGGATAGACAGGTTATAATCCTTAGCCCCAGAAAAGCTAGGTAACAAGGAAGACTCTAAGAGGAAATAGAGGAGATCTCCTGCTTAAACTGGGGGTGGGGGAGTAGAGGAGAAGGGATTGGGGGATAGGAACTTGGGTGATCAGGAATTAAGTTGGGGACACAGGGGGGGAGTAATGAAAGATATCTTGATGGGGGGCCATTATGGGGTTAGAGAGAAACCTGATGCCAGGAAAACTCCCTGGAACCCACAATAATGACCCTAGCTAAGACCCCCAGCAATAGTGTTGAGGGCATCTGAACTGGCCATCTGCTGTAATAAGATTGGTGACTACCCTAATTGTCATCAGAGAACCTTTATCCACTCACTTAAGGAAGCAGATGCAGATCCAAGCAGTGGGCTGAGCTCCGGAGTCTAGCTGAAGACAGGGAGGAGGGATTATATAAGCAAGGGGGGAGGGTCAAGATCATGATGGGGTAATCCACAGAGAGAGCTGACCTGAGCTTGTGGAAGCTCACAGACTCTGGACCAACAGCTAGGGAGCCTGCATGGGTCCTACCTAGGCCCTCTGCATCTGGGTGACAGTTGTTCAGCTCGATCTTTTGTGAGACCCCTAGCAGTGGGACCAGGACCTGTCCCTGGCACATGAGCTGGCTCTTTGGAACCATTCCCTTTGGTGGGATGCCTTTCCCAGCCTTGATGGAAGGGGGAGGAGCTTGGGCCTGCCCCAACTTGATGTGCTATGCTTTGCTAACTCTGTGGGAGGCCTTACTCCTTCTGCTCCCTCTAAATGGAGACAGAGGAGGAGTGGATAGGGGTGGGGGATAAGGGATGTGGGGATAGGGAACGGGAGGAGAGGAGGGAGGGGAAACTGTGGGTGTTAGTATGTAAAATAAATAAATATTTTTTTAAAATTAAAACAAAAAAACCCTGGCTTTCCTGAAAGCCAGGAAGAACAATATTCCCAGAATACTCCTGGGGAGGGGAGAGGAGGGGCAGGGCAAGTGTACCAAGCCAGCTTCCTGCTGAGAACGGGCACGTATCCAGAGAATATCATTATCATTCCAGTTGTTCCTCTCCAATTTTAGACTTTTAGAGAAGTTAATATAGTAAGTGATCCCAAGACAAAATAAAATTATATATATAAAGAAAAGCCATTGTGAAGGATGAGCAGTTGCGGTACACATACTGTTCGCCTCTAGCAGTTATCACTAAAGGTAGGGATCAGGGGTGCTAGGCAGACTCACGCTGCTGAGCTTCCGGTCTCCACAGCCCTGTGCCATTGTCTCCCCCAGCTTCTGGTGATTTCTGCATCAATTTGCCTACTCCAGGTAGCTCGCAGAAGTGACATAGAGTGTACAGCCACAGGTGACTGCTTTTCCCACTTGCTGTCATGTATTGTGGGACATGTATACACACATACATGTATACACACATACATGTCCCATATTTTGCTTATTGCTTTATCCATTTTCATAGACAGCCACATTGTCCTATCCTTTGCCAGTTAAGAATGTTACTGTTAGGAACACGGATGTGTGGAATAATTTAACTTTAATATACAAAGCAAGTTTAGAATCATTTTATTGCAAAGCAATCCTCAAACAAGGACATCCTGATGTGCCCCCTTTGGAGCAGGGCTACATAAGAACAGGGACAGTTCATATGCTATGGGACACCCTGTTCTGTCACAAGAAGAAGTGCTTGACAACATCCCCTGTCTTCCTGGCCGGACATGCAGTTCAGAACACTTACATCACCAGCTTGCAAAGAGTGCCTGAGGCAGCAACCCTGGAAAGGCCCTGCACACAGAGGGTGGTCCATCTCCCTGCCAAGCCCATCCCTTCATTCTAACTTGTCCTGATCTCATAGCTCATGGCTGCGAAGCAGACAGCTCTCACAGCTGCTTACAGCCCACCGAGTATTCTGAAAATGACTTGACTTTGGATTCTATCTTCTGAATAGTCAAAACATTTAAAATGCCATCATATCTCTGCCTTCCTGGCACTGTGGGTGTCTGCGTCCTACAGCTCCCCAAATCTCTATGTCTGCAGGGGTTCCTCGCTCGCTCCAGGCTCAATGGCATGCTGCGCGCGTTTCCGCGATGCTCTGATGGGAAGAACGCGGTGCGGTTTGCCTTTTATTTGGAGAGGGCAATTTTACATGGCATTCATCTTCGCCCTGATTATGTATCTTGTTTCCTGTGATCATTTTTCATGGGGATGAAGAAAGTCTGCTACAGTTCTGTAATCTAGTTTACTTACGTCATTTTTTTTTTTATGTTTTGATTTTGGGCCGTAGTCATCTAGTGTAGCAGAAAAAAATATATGGCAAGCTTCCTTGGTGCAAGGGACAAAGAGGAAATAAGGGAGGATATTTCCCAGTAGACAGCATTAGCAGGTCTCTCTCCATGCCCCACGGCCTGGGTTTGGAGCTTTGCCTGCACACACGGCTTGAGCACTGAGTGTTAGGGTTATGGTTTGAATCCATCCTTGACTAGTTCCCAAGTCTGTGACCTAGCCGCCACACATTTCAGACAGCTCCCCCAAACGTGGAGCATTCTAAGTTTTGGGAGGTCAGAGGTGGTGACCAGGGCCCCTGAGAGCACATGCGAGTCGGGTCTATCCCCTCTCCCCTCCCACTATATCCTCAGACAGAAATGACTTCGAAAGGTTGTCATTCTAAGAACTCAATGGCGGACACAGCTTTATAATTTAGCATACATGGAAATATGTTTTTTCCTACAGGTATGAAGGATTTGTACAAAGTCATTTTACCCAAAATTTGCTTTGTTGAAAAAAAAAAAAACAAACCAAGAAGTAAGAAAGTTTCTAATGCTGTAGGTAGAGGCTGATGATGGAAAATTCTAGAAGCTGTATTCTCACATATGATTCACTATCTTGTTTCGGGTGCCTGAGCTTGATGTAGGGGCTGCCCCCTTGAGGAGCGATGCCAGGAATCTTGCCTCAGTGGGCTGCTCTCCAGCGTGTACCCCATGCACAGCCAGGGGACAGTAGGTGCAGAAGGAAGCAAAATGTGACGGGGAGGGAGGCGCCTGCTACCAAGAGCTGCTCCCAGGAACGCAGTTTCCTTGCTGGGCACCACAGTTGTATCTGGAAGTTTCCACGCTGAGATCATGACCTTTGAGGACCCCAACCTTGGTCCCGGAAGCTGCTCTTTCATCCAATGACAACAATGGCGCCCTCTACGTGAACCAGAGAATCCCTTGTGCATCCTCCAACACGGATTGAAAATGTTTTCTGTGCTCTCTCCTCTCCTTGTCATGTCGGGCTAGATTCTCTGCTTGGTTTAATTTTGTGACAGTATGTGCCCACATTTGTTCCGCTGGCCACAGGTTAAGCTGAGCTCAGAGCGGGTGGATGGAACCAGTGGATGCGTGAATGAGCATCAAGGGAGTCTCATGTGTGCAGCGGATACCTACAGCCCTGTAGCTAGTGAGGCTTGCTTCTGTAAGTAAATAAGCAGGGGAAAGAAGTGATAACGTGATGAGGGAAAACATGAAGGGCCTCGGCAGTGGCCAGGTACTGTCTCCTGACCTGGGAGGGGATGGCCATGAACTCCTTCGTGGAACCTCTGTGATGTCCTTTCAGTAGAGTCCACCTAGTGACAGATGGCCTTCACACAGTTTCTCGGGTGTAGGGGAGAATCAAATCAATTGACTTAAAAATACACCAAGAAGAGCAGTAAACTCTTAAAAAGATGGTGTGTGACTCTGCGATTCTGTTTTGGGGGGCCTCCTGGGTACCTGGTAAAAACCTGAGGTGTAAAAGCTTTCTTGATTCCAATTTCATGTAGAATGTCATTTTTAAAGCAGAGTCCCCCACTCAGTCATAATTCGAAAAATAGCTACATCTCTCCCTTAGCTATGCAACTCTATCACATTCCCACATATTATGATAAATATGGCAAGGATGTGGAAGCCATACTGCGTGCTGAGATCTAGGTACTCACTCATTCAATTAGACCAGATAGCTGCTGGAGAATACTGGGCAAGTTTTCCTAATGCATCTTTATACAGGGTGTAAGCCTTGAATACCAGGGAGCTTCCATCTTATTACTACAGGGAGGGGATAAATGACTCTCACGATCTGACCTCTAGTTGTCAGCCCCCTAAATAACTTCCCTTAGAAATCTGAGTGAGGCACAGTCCCAGAGCGTTAACTAACAGGACACCTCTCGGACACCGTCCACCTTACTCTTCCTTTGTTTGCTAATCACAAAGCAAACGCCTCCTCTGACACAGACGCCTTGGACTTGACATGGAGCACAGTCACAGCTTTGATCATCTCCCAGATGATTCGACACACCCACATACGCGTGTTCATACACACAAATACGAATGGGAAAAGCAGGGGTGAAGACTGTGGTTGTATGAAGCGGTGTGGAATTAAACATGGCTTGGGCTCCAGGGAGGAAATGATATCTGCTGGCTTCGATTAGTTATATAATTTGAAGATTAAACATCCACGTGACTCAGTAATCCTGACTCAGTGTCCTGTTTGTATAAGCAACGGATAAGCACCGATGTGTGGGAAATGGAAACTGTGGGGGCTAATACGGAGTCATCTTGAAGCTGATACCAAACTAGCAGGGCTTCAGCAATTGCTACTAGTCAGGGTCCTACTGGGAAAGCAGAAACCCCTTCCAGTCGTGAAGTCGGTGTGCATTTAAGGGAGAATTTGTACAAGACAAGGAAGCTGAAGAGCCAGGTGTGACATTGAAGGATGATCCAGAGTCCAGAAACAGCAGGAAACAGGAGGGGAACAGGCATAGGCTTAGGAATAGGGAAAGGAATAGCAACAGCAATAGCAGCAGCAACAGCAGCAGCAATAGGAGGTATTGCCTGAGCCAGGAGCCTAAGGCAGGAGCATCCCTTTCCACGCCTAATCTCATAGAAGACTTCCCTGCTAGAAGTCAACCAGACACACAGACAACAAAACTCACTCACGCCTTGTAAAGCCCCTTCGTTCCACAACTCAATTTCAACACAGAAGGGGAAACCAAGGATGCTCCTGAGAACAGACAAAATCTAACGCGTGACATCTAGAAGCCATGCCATGATGGATGGGGCGTGATTTTGGTTCTTGGTTGTTATACACAACAGTGTTCTGGGATGCCTTCCAAAAGTGAGCGATATCAAATAGAATTCAGAGATACCAAATTTCCCATGAAGAAAACACGTATGTGATTTCTAATATTTGACAAACAAATGATTAACACAATTAAGACTCAAGTTGGGAATAAGATTATTTAGATTAAATGCTAATACAGCAACAGACAGGCAGTGGTGGCGCATGCCTTTAGTTCCAGCACTTGGGAGGCAGAGGCAGGTGGATCTCAGTGAGTCCAGGGCCAGCCAGGTCTACAAAGCAAGTTCCAGGACAGGCTCCAAAGCAACAGAGAGAAACCCTGTCTCCAAAAACCAAACAAAAAAAAAATACAGTAATAACCACAACTAATCCTGAGTTCTCATGAAGCACACTTTCTAACAACTAGGTCAAAACAGACAGACAGACAGACAGACAGATCTAGACCACTTAATTTCAATGACCTAGAAAGGACCGTGTGTCATTATCTCTGTTTAAATACAAGGAAATCAAAGTTTAGTGGTTTGAGGCAGGTCAAGGAACTAATGAGAAACAGACGAATTTAAATCTTGGGTTCCTTGGAATGTGGCTGCAAAAGAACAGATATGCCCTGTCTATCTCAGCTGGCATGTAGTCTCTGCTGTTCTACCGCGAAGTGCAGGGCAGTGAGGGTCGGTGCCACATAGTAGAGAACAGTCTGCAACTTGCCAATGTGATAACATGTTTCCAGACTCCAGTCTCAGGGACCAACCCGATTCGACGTGCCCCATGTGAAGATGTGCAATAGCAACGACCTCTGAGTGAGGCTGGGGCAGCTGGGGTAGCTGGGGCTCCTCCCATTCTTCCCAGTGCAAGAGGCAGAAGCCTGATCCCAGGGAATGTAGCGAAGGGAAATGGGCTGAAACTAAACAGAAGAGAATTGGATTTGATTAGCCTTCAAAACATGCCTGGGCTCTGAGCTACTCCACAAGCAGAATGCCCCTAGGGATAGTACGGAGGAGAAGCCCCATTGCCTTCAGCTCCTCGGAGTCCGTGCTGTGTAAACACCAAGCATCCAGATGATGCTTATATGACAGTGTCCGATCAGCTAAAGATTAGCGAGCACTCTCGGGAGCCGGGTGCCTGGGACCATCGCAGCTGGCGCCAACAACCCCCAATGCACACCATATGAGCAACCTCCTTCCAGTCTCAAATGGCTGCGCAGAGGAGGCAGAACAGCCATCATTTTCTGAGTCCTATGCAAGGAAAACGAAGCCCTGAGAATCATCTAGGTGATTTGGAGAGTTGTGGCTTGGACCCTAATTTGAGGACAGAGATGTAGACACTTATAGCCACACACAGCTGTGGAGGGGACTTCAAGTGATACAGCTTTCAGAGAGTCTCATTAACAAGTATCCTACACATGAATCAACGCTGTAGTAGTAACATCTGAGTTAGCTTCAGAGGGGGAGACTTTTCCAGAGAAGAACTACTTATCCATAATGGAAGCATAAAATACTGTGAACCCATGAAAATTCTCATATAAGCTCAGGCAATTTGTGGATTCCTGACTTGTAAGTGTTGTTACTGAGGAAGTGTGGGCTCTTGAAGAAATAGCTGTCATCTTTGTAAGCCCTTTAGTCAACACTGGGCCTTTCTTGGTCCTGCAGCCTCTGGAACAGTCCTCAGCAGAGGGCCCTGAGCTTCAGGAGAGGAACAGGCAGAAAACAGTCTGTGCGAGAGGGCCCTAAGGTGTAGTCAACAGGTGGAATTCATCGGGGAGACTGGGGTTCTCAGATCTGATTCACTTCTGCTCAGCAAAGATTCTGCACGCTTGTGTTCATCACAGATCATAGGAAACTCCAGGACAGAGAGAAAGAGAGAGAGAGAGAGAGAGAGAGAGAGAGAGAGAGAGAGAGAGAGAGAGAGAGAGAGAGAGAGAGAGAGAGAGAATCAAGGTATTTTCAGTCTCCTAATGAGTTCCTGGGTCAGCCAGGTTTACAAGATAGGCTTCAAGATTCTCAGGCTGGCTAGCTGCTCACTATGTGTGCACACAGCACTCTTCCTCCACAGGGTGAAGCAGTACCCAGATCCTTTCCTTACCTTACTGACGTTGCTCTCAGTACTAATCCTAAGAGTGCCTGACAGAGAGCTGTCATAGGTCATCACAGGTGGAATAATCGTGAATAGCCTACACTATAATCATTGATATTTTCGCAAAACTTGGTTGATTTATCAGAACTGGTTACAGTTCCATGAACCACAGTGAAATCACGCCCTCATTGGACATGAATGAGTACCGAAATAGCTATTACACACTGGGAAAGGTTAGTCTGTTTAGTCTTAGTACTATTAAAGGCTAGACTCTTCCTCTCAGAACCCCAGTAGACAGTTCCATTGGCAGGGCCACTGATTATGAGCAGGTATTACCCATTCGGCGTTGCCTGCCCCTTTGGGTTTGTTTGTTTCCGTATGTAAGTCTTTCAACAAAAAGTAAAACCACTGCATTTGTTTTACATGCAAGAAAGCTAGGCTATAAAAATGAATAACTCGCTAAGGAAAGGGACGTTCAAAAGAAAAGTAGCAAAAAGGCATGGTCTTCTACTTGGACTCAGCGTCAAGGGTGCTTCAGTTCCTGGAGTTGTCTGGGAAACAGAGAGACACTGAGCAGGAGGAAGGCTGCTGGTGCTGAGGGTCTCGCAGTCCCATGCCCAGGTCCTGCTCTTCTGATGTCAAGGGTCAAGACTAGGACAACTGACGGAATCAAAGCAATGCAAGCCACGATAAGCTGCAATGCTAGAGCGTCTAACTGCAAAAGTTACGGTTTTCCGTGTTACGCTGAGTTTTATTTTATAATACCGAGTATTTGCAATCTTACGTCCAGTTATACCTAGAGGCATGCTTGCATACATGCCGTTAGAACAAGTCTTAAGATCTTTATAGTGGCGTTCATTAGTAATCAGAGTCGTGCAAAATGGACGCTTCTTTGGGTGGAAGGACAGACAGAGTGTGATACGGACATGCTCAGGCACAGGCTGACGAGGTTCCAGTCCATTACAGACCGCGGACACAACGCGGGCTCCCCACGATTGTGTCACCTCGTAACATCACAGCCATCTTAGTTTGTGAAAATACATTCTGCGATGTTTTCACAAGAACGAGATTACCAAGCAACACATTGTACAGAATGTATAAATATTGATAAGTAACACTTGAATAGTGGGACGTGACAGACAAATGAATAATTTATGGTTAGACACTATAATATGGTATATTTTGAAATATAAGGTTCCCCAAAGCATACAATGCGTGACCTCTTTTTACTGAAAAATAATATCAAATAAAACAAGTGTATATTTGTATATATACATCGGCATCTCATGAAAGCTATATTCACGGGAAATGATGTGGTGATGTCCAGATACTATGTTAGGTGCTCTGTACCAAGCCCACAGCAACCTTTCCCTTCTTATATCCCATTCCTTAGAGTGGTTCATATTTTAGCCATATATATTATATGTTATTGTTTTTCTGAAGGCATCAAGCTATTTTAAAACTTCATCAAATAAATAGTACTCCTTTTGTTTTAATTATACTTGTATATTTCTTATTATTAACACATGCACACACACACATACACACACACACACACACACACACACGCACACACTCACATACCACACACCCTCTAGAGAAGACTGAAGATTTTCTGTCCAGGACCTGTGGTTTCCTGCAGCCTGTTCACATGTTCCATCTTTCCACTCCTACAGTGACTTTGAACTACTTATGTCTCGGCACTTATCACGCTGTGCTGTGCTACTGACTGTGTCTACTTGTTTATTTTCTGCTCAGAGTGTGATAGTGAGTCAAGAATGTATTTTTTTTTTAATTTGCTGTCTCCAGATGGGACATACTTGGCAGGTGTTTATGAGACTTGGCATATCTTTTTCCCTTCAGGCATCATCCCCTTTCCCTCTCTTGGGAGTTAGTACTAGGTGTTGGAGCTTGCATTTATTCTGGCCGAGTGGATCTAGGGTCGCAGAGGCAGGTTTTTTTTTTTGAGTGCTTCCTATGAGAATTGAAACTGTAAAGTTGAATGAAGGTCATCATCACCTTGGACCTAGAACTCCTGGAACTGGTCCCTTGACGCCATTGGCAAAGATGGCGACTCACCATTGTGCAGAAGCTCTTCATGAACAAAGAATGTTGAATGCTATCGTCAGGGAGGTTTGCACAGGCTGACGCTGGAGGACCAGCTTCCCTCTCACCTGGCATAACAACCTGGATGAAATCATACTCCGTGACCTAACTTAAGAAATATGATTCTGATTAGACGGAAACAGAGAATTCAAAGAGAAAGATATAATTCAGATTATCATATGTACCAAGACTGAGCAGAACTATCGAAACATAAGACCATCCCGGAGGTGAAGAAATTGAAACCCAGAGGAACTTAGATATTTTCGCAAGGACACACAGTAAGGAACAGAAGCAGGGTGTGAGGAGACAGCTCCGCAGGTAAGAGCACTTGTTCATACAGAGGATCCGGGTTTTGTTTCCAGCGCCTGTACATCCAGCACCCAACACAAACATGTTATGCCAGTTTGAAGGACTCTGATGCCCTCTTCTGGCCTCTACCGGTACTGCAGGTACAAAAGGTATTTGTATACATGCAAAGAACTCACGAAATCAAAAATAAATAAAATCTGTAAACAAGAAAAATTGGAACAGAAGCAGAATTAAATTTTAATTTTATATTTGGCATCTTGTTACAATACACTTCACTTTCAGATGTACAATCTGTTCCTCCTTCCTTACGAAAGACCAACTTAAAATATATTTGAAAGCTCATAACACTATTTCTTCCACAATTGTTTTATTAGAATGAAAAGAATCAGTTTTAGGAAAAGAATAACTTAATTTGATTAAACAATATATGTCATATATGTATATATAAAACTATATATATGTATGTATTTATTAGTAACAAAGAGGGTAGCAGATATCTCAATAAGTGTTTCAAAGAGTTGAACTTACTGAAATCTTTTTGCTTCTAAAATTGTTAAGACAATCATTTGGAGTTCTTTGATGACAAGAGTGGTCAACAATCATTGTTCCATACAGTTCCTAACTCCTTATCCTGTGTTGGCTAGTGTCCAAAGTTGTGTGATTACAAAGAACAACTTAGAACTCACCTCGCCTCCGACCCCAGCAGAATGAATATTTAATTGTTATTATGCTAGGTGTGTTTATGGCGAGTGTGTTAGGATACCCTGAACTGTAATCTGAGTGACTTGTAGCAACTATAACCCTGAAGTGAAAGAAAGCACACAGCAAAGACAAATGAGTAAAATTAGAATTCAGTCACTGACCTTGAGTCAATCCCAAGGCTTCCCCATTACTTGCATGGAAACACTGATGTTGAAATATTACAGTTCGTAGAGAATCTTGGGAAGCTCTGCCTGAGAATCCACACACTAGATAAGAACACCAAGTTGCCACAATATCAATTTGTTCCAGATCCCAAATACTCTTTGGTGTCAAGGTCAAGAACGGTTGGGTCTTATGAATTCTCACGGCTTCTATTTCTACCCCACGGTTCTAGGTTCAGAAACTGAGACACCAGGAAAGGGTGTCCCTCTTGTAATTCATATCTCTATAATCTTTTCCTCTCAGTGAGCAGAACCTGTGAACTGATTCCAGCCAATAGGTTAACATTCCATAATGGAATGTGACCCCGCTGAGTACATTATACGACATTAGAGTCTCGTTAGAGACCTTGAGTGTTTCTGTTGACCGCTGTGTGAGACAGAAGCAGATTCCTTCCTACTCCATCCAGTATCTAGGAAACAAGGCTGCAGGCCAACATCTTGACTTGAACCTTTAGAAACCTAAGCAGAAAACACAGATGCATGTGTCCAGCGTTGCTGGCCCTGTGGACTCTGTGAGAAAATAAATGTATCGTGTTTTGACATTAGATGTATGGCGGTTTGCTACATAGACTAGAGAGAAATGAATCTCAAGTAGAAATATCTGTGATTACAATAAATCAGGATAGGAAACCAGGATCTTTCCTTCCAAGTACTTCTCATTAAAGTCCTACATTAAAGGCAATATGCACAAATTATGTTGTGCTGGTACACCGAGAACTTCAGCTTAATGTGGAAAAATGAAAGGTATCAGACATAAACCAATTTAGACTACCTGCTCTTCCTGCGGCCTGTCTGCTGGTCTCCAGCTGCAGCACCAGGAACTTCTCTGGGAATTAGTAACTCGAAACTCACTTCTTGTACATGCAGGTGATCTTTATAAACCGACAGAAAAGCCAAATATTAAAGCAATCTACTTACTCTATACGCGGAGGTAGGAGGGTAGGCTGGTAACAACTGAAATAATTCAGCATAGTTTAGGTTTTGTTGCTAATATACCAGAGGCTATAAAAAGATCATGAAGACATGTGGCGTTTTCTGTACGACAGCATTATACAGTTAATACTAAAAGCTTGTTTCAGTTTACCAAAATATGGCCAGTGAAAGTTTCTGTTCTAAAGAGATGTGTGCCACTCTTTAAAGGCAAATACTTAATCTTGTATGTCAATCATGCTGGCTGATGGCATTAAATGAGGATTTCCATTGAGGTACGCTGTAGTCAGCCAGCAAAGACTTCCCATGGCAAGGGATGGTAGCGTGTGGAGTCAGTGGCTTTGTATTAAATGATAGGCAGTTTGATTTTTGACAACTGCTTTTACTTGGTGATTTGGGGCATGGCATCGATCATCTCTGATGGCTTTTCTACACGGTTGCCATTTTAAGGAATTCTAGCAACCACTGGGATAGTCTATGCTGCAAAACTGAGGCATCAGGCTGTATCAGATAGTCTAAAAAGACTTTGTCCACAGCTCCTGATTTTGGAAGCAATCAAGGTATCATTTTTCAGGTGAATAAATATACCAAAAGGTTGGACATCCAGACAGTGAAATAAATACTCTCTATTGAGTGATGAAACAGACATAAGGAGTGAAAGTCTAACCCGAGAAGGCTGCTTACTACATGGCTCTCACTAGGTTCCAATAGGATGACCTAAAAGACAACAATATCTGTGACTATCAGGAGAGAGTAGTATGGATAGGAAAGGAAACTATTCAACACCACAGTCGAGTGGTAGATAGATGCCATTATACAGCTGCCCAAAACCCATAGAACAGACGAAAGCATGGGCAAGCTTGCTTTGAACTGGTAAGCATGTGATTATGTTATACCGGTGCACTTTTCCCTCATTGAAAACACCCTGTCCCTGGGAGGTATATTGTCCATAGTGAGGGAGACGGTAGAAAGCAGGGCATGGACAATGCATGAGAAACTCAACACTTTGTTCCTGGTTCTGCTGCCGCCGTAACATTCCTCTCCAACAGTCAAGCTTTAAAAGAGAACTGATTTTAAATTTTCAAATGAGCTAAGCAGGTCTATGAAGACGCTGGCATGTTTTAGGGATGAAATATAGAGGTAAGTTTCAATAGACATACGTGGATAGCAGCGAAGTAAAGCAAAATAACTTTAGTGACAAGATTCACATTTAAGATCAGTAGCCAAAAAGGGGGCAGGATAAAAAAAAATTTATGTATTAAGGAAATGCAGACGGCATCAGGTATCAGCAATGGGCTGGAGTCTGGGTGCTGATGACCTATTAGAGGGGACCCCGCCGGAAGCACATCTTTGGGTTGAGAAAGGGGGACAGATGGCTGCCTCATTACCTAATTCCAGAGACAGAATGATCAACGCCAAGAGGCTGATTCTCAAGATGAATGAAAGAACAGGGGTGGCCACCCCTGAGAACACTCAGTAAGGAGGCAGAGGCTCCGCTGTTCAAGCTGAAAGGAAAAGCAGGCGAGGAAGAGGATTCCTAAACTGTGGACCTGGGTACCAGGCTCAGAAGACTGAGCAAGAGCTCACTCCCAGGCTGGAACATGGTGTGTGATTGGCAGGGCTCTCATTAGGAACAACCCACTGAAGAGAGAGGAGTCTGCTCAGTGCAGTAGACTGGGAAGAGATCAAACAATATTGTATGAGACTCCATGACCAAAACAAAATGAAAACCTGCTTGTTCCTGCTGTCCAGAAACCTAGCATGCATGCTTCACGTCATGCTAGCCTGGGAAGCCTATGACAGACAATGAGGGGTACAGTCTGCTAACATGGGAAAGCATTTGGGATTGGAAGATGTCACAGTCTACCCATGCCGAGTCAACTCACGAGACAAATGCATTTTCCCGACTTCCAGCCTTCCTGTGGCTACCTGACCAGTGAGCTGTCACAGTCTCCTTGTCTGATGGTTTGTAACAGTGGACTGAGCTCTAATATCGCTACTTACTAACATAATTTAGATCTAACAATAGCATTTATTGATTTAGTTATATCTTGCAGAGTAGAGTTGACTTAAGTTCTACTCAACAATGTAGATGTGCGTCCTCGGATAATGGCTATAAACACACGGAGAAAGGAAAAGCGCCATAAAATGTGAACTGGTGATTCTATTATTGTACACAGTATTTAATTTTCAACACAGCTTTAAATGGCAACATGGCTATTTATGTGACAACGTAGTGTTGAAATTTCAACACAGTTCTGACCCTTCAGGGCTCTGAGGGAAATCTTTACTCTCATCATAGTAATACGGTGCCACCCCCAGGAACTCAGAGCCTGTTTCAGCAAAGGTCTGGAGAGGGATTTCCCCTCCCTTGTCCTCTCTGTAGGATCAGTGCGGCTGGACAGGTGAAAGACTGTTGAGAGATAGGAGCAGCTTCTCTGTCACACTTTCATACATAGGCACAGCCCAGTGCTGTTACTAAGGGGGGGGGGGGAGCAGTGTCGTGAGATGTTATTACGTGTAGTACATGATGCAGCACACATGTGTTTACATATAAAATCCTACTCATTCCCAGCCGTACTAAAGCATTCCTGACATCGATTCAGGTCACAATAAACTGACTGCAGCCCAAGGAAGAGCCAACTTCTCCAGCTCTGCCGCCAGCTGAAGCTGTCTCCGCCGGGTAAAAGCATTCTTTTATGATATTTATTGTTTGAACCTGGGCCTTCATATTATATGCAGGGAATGTATTTCTTAATTTGTCAGTCAGTTAAAAATGTGCTTTGATAAGGAATGAAACGGATCCAGCATTATCTCTGAGGACAAATGTGTTTTCCTTAATGGAACAGTCTTCTTAAAATGTGGTTTGATTAACGCCAAACTCTCAGAAGGTACACAGAAGGAAAAAACAGGCAGGGTTATCAAACCAGAAATTCTTGTCAAAAAGATCAGTTCCTGTTTTACTACAGCCATCCACTTTGTAGTTGGGAGTATTTCCATACCTTTACAAGATTTTGTAAATGAATCTTTTTTGATAGTCTTTCAAAAGATACTTATTAAAGCGCCGAGACTATTTTTTTTTTCACGGAGTGTTCACAGTATCTGGAAATGATTTGCAGAGAATACAAACATTGTTTTCCTTCAAATATGCTCGGTAGAGATGAATACCTAAATTCTCTCCCTTCATCACCGTGTTTCATGTGAACACAGTTTGTCCCCTTCCTCCGTTCTTGCTTTTCATAGACATGAGCCCAAACTGATCCTGCAAGGACCAGCCAGCCAAGGAGAGGACAGTGAGGTGTTATTCTGAGGTGTTATTTTTAGTTGTAGGGAATCTATTACAGTTGGGGGTGCGGTGGGGGAGATGGAGGCTGAATTCAGAATCTGAAAACTTGGCATCAAATTTCTACCTGAATTCATGTCATAATTGGGTCCTTGGGAGAGTGTCATGTGGCTAGAAACGTTATGATCCCAGCCTCAGTGTTCTTATCTGTGAATGGAGATTAAACAGACCTTTCTCTTCTCTTACAAGTCTTCTGTGTTAAATTCCACAAATATCATCATGGCTATTAAGACTTCTGTGTGCATTTTCTGACAGGCAGACATGATACACACACCGAGGATGAGACATGTTCCACCGGTGGCAGCAGGCTACACCGTCACAATATCGGCATGTTGTGATCAAGACAACAGAGTGCTAGGTAACAGACGTGCCCAAGGTTACAAGTCAATAAACAGCATGGCTAAGATTAGAATCGAGGAAGATGCTGAAGCCCTAAAGCCCCCTTCTCTCAGCCTCTATCCAATACTCCATCCCACAATCACAAGTGCACGTAAATTTAGGGAATCCTCAAACATGAAGCAAACACACATGCAAGGCATTTTAAATCTAATTAGAAGCTTGAAATGACTGTCAGGCAAGGTGGCCATTATTTATCAGGGGCCCGATAGGCGGTGTTTAGAACATCAGTGTCAGTTCTGATGTTTGTGTCACACTGAAGCCTGACAGCAAAGCAGACCACTTTGTCAACCCCAAGCCCGTAAATGCGGAGACAGGTGTGCAGAGTGATCTCCGTGCTCACTCTCTCCTCATTATCCGTCTACACGCCAGCTTTGTGGCTGTACATGTGGGATCGCAGAACATAAAAGGCCTGGATTTATCTCTCAAGTGTTTAGTGAGTATTTATTGTGAGTCAGTGAAACAACTGAATGCATATGCAATCATCTGAAACTCTCTCTCTTTCTCTCTCTCTCTCTCTCTCTCTCTCTCTCTCTCTCTCTCTCTCTCTGTGTGTGTGTCTGTGTTCCAGTTGACAAAAGAAGGCAGAGTATGTCAGAAGTCAATGCTATTGTGATGCAAGCCAAGTATGATCTAAGAGTTCAAGGGAAAACCCAAGAACCTTGGAGAATGTGCCAGAGAACTCAAAGAGGCAACAGTAAGAATAATACAGATTGTGAACTAATCTATCATCTATCTATCTATCTATCTATCTATCTATCTATCTATCTATCTATCTATCTATCTATCTATCATCTATCTAGTAAAGGCACTGAGAAGAACAGGGGTTGTTTGTGTTGTGGGTATAATACTTGGGCTTAAATTTAAGATTAGGAATTTTGTATTGCAGCGACCTGGAGATCTGTGTTCAGATAGGCGTCTATCTTCTTCCTCTGAGGAGACCAGAATAAAGAAACTCAGGGAGATCAGACCATGAAGCTGTAAATACTAGTGGCCTCATTGGTTCACTTAAAGTATCGCAGGTATGGGATGAGTGGAAAGTCAAGGTTGCCTTAGAATTCCTATCACCGCAAAGGGCCAATAGACCTTCAAGTGTTTTGAAATGGGAGCCTTGCCTCCAAACTATATTCTTCTACTGTCCACTCAGGACTGTGGTAGGTGGATATTATCTTCAGTTTCTGAGTGTTGGGGGCATTCTTACAATAGGCAAGGCTAAGGCCATTGGTTGATTGCGAAAGAGCCAGCCCGTCCTATCTTTTCTTGATGGTATAGGTAGGTAAGCCCATGATAGTGTCTCTGTGTAAGCTTTCATTTCAGTGAGAGCCCTGCCAGATCTCATCTAGGAAAGGGTAAAGCTGTGAGCGAGGACTTCAGACCCAGGCTATGCCTGCTAGCTACTGCCTTGCCTGCCGCAGAGGGCAGAACCCAGGATTCACTGAGCCAACAGAGCTCATTTGGTTCTAGACCAGGGGTTCTCAACCTTCAGAACGCTGGGACCCTTTAATCCAGTTCCTCATGTTGCAGTGACCAACCATAAAATTGTTATTGTTGACCTTGCAAGGGGTTTTGATCATACCTCATGTTCCGGCTTGGTGGAAGCCTAGCCAGTTTGGATGTTCACCTTCCTAGACATGGACGGAGGGGGGAGGACCTTGGACTTTCCACAGGGCAGGGAACCCTGACTGATCTTTGGATTGGAGAGGGAGGGGGAGAGGAGTGGGGGGAGGGGGAGAAGAGTGGGGGGAGGGGAAGGGAAATGGGAGGCTGGGAGGAGATGGAAACTTTTTTTTCCTTTTCTCAATAAGAAAAAAAGGAACTGAGGAATGCAAAAAAATTTGTTATTGTTGCCTCTTCATAACTGCATTTTTCTACTATTATGAATTAAAATCTGTTTAAGTTTAAAATATTAAATTAAAATATTTCTATTTTTTTTCCCCAATGGTCTCATGCAACCCCTGAGAAGGGGTTGTTTGACCCCTAAAGAGGTCGTAAACCACAAGTTGGGGACAGTCACTACTCTCGAATGATGGTAGCAACTCAACAGGAGCTGTTTTTCACATTGATCTCTAAGCCAACCTGACTTAAAGCTCCATGCTCAGAGGTTGTGTACAGGGAAAAAAACCTAACTTTGGCTTTTCTCTTTCCTACAAACCCATAAAGTATTGCTGTGTTTTGAGTGCGATCCTGTTTCATAGGAAACCAAGCAAGCACAGATCACCCAACCACTGTATCCTGAGTATAACACAAAAAGCTCCCCCTAAAAAGATGTTGCTTAATCCTTGTCTTCCATTTCACAGCTGAGACCATGTAAGTTTTTGAGCAGCTGAGAGCGTTTCCCTGCTCTCCTTGTAACTAGCCATGGGATCCGCCTCCAACCCAGCAGACTGGAACAGTCACAATGGATTCTGAGGCTTCCTACTGCTGCGTAGTTAGTTCTTCAAACAAATCTCGAAAGCAGGACTTCAGACAGTCCCCATGCCTTCTTAGTGCTTGATCACTTAACTGGGAATAGTTCTATTTAGTAGGGCGCCAAGGGCCACTGCTGTAGCAAGCGGCATGCCAGCTGGCAGCCTTGTGTGGATGCACAGGACTAACGGGCTGGACATTGTAATTCACATTTCCAGGGAAGTCATTAAACTTTACCCACATGAATGATGATGAATGGCTCCTGAAGTCACCACGTGGTGATGAGTTCCTGAGGGTAGAATTCAGGGGAACTGGCTTAGTGTTTTTCTTTCTGTTTTGTTTTTATCCGCGTAAGAACCGTTCTGGCAGTCTACGCGGAGTAAGACCACAGGGAAATTAGGTTTTATCTCTGATCACTTGTTTCTTCAATGTATTTTGAGTGTTTACTCTAAATAGAGTTCAGGAGGTATAATCCTGAAGAAGGCAGCTATACTCGATGGAAGGGCTTATGGGTCCAAGGGGCTCCTTCACTGTGGGATGCTTTAAGCCTCTGGCCAGGGAAACAGGCTCCTCCCACTCTGGCTCCACTTGGGGATTTTTTTTTTGACCCATCCATGGTTTCCATCATTTATCAGAACAAATTAAAACATTTGCAATGAAAAAGGAAGTGGAAAGAGGAAATTAGATATGCAGATTGTAGACATAACTACATGATCAGATGAATTTCAAACTCTAGACACGCATCAGAACAGGTGTTAGCCAAGGGTCACCCTTAAGAAATGGTTTCCCATGAGAGTGCACATGAATTCTCATGTTTCAGGAGAGTCTCTTTTTCATACGAAGAAAATCTACTTCAAAAATGCCATAATGATATTTAATGTCAAGGTGGTAGTCAGTCTTTAGCCTAGAAATAGCTTTATTAACTATTTATGCTTAAAAAAAAAACTGAAATTGTCATCAATAAACAGGTTCAAGACAACAAAGGGTTAATATTGAATCAGCTTAACAACTTAAAAATTAAAAAAATGTCATGGGACAGAAATATAGGATTTGTTGCTTTATACATTTACTGAGTGAGGGTCAGTGAAGTATACAGCTTACCAGAGCAGAAGGTCATAGGCTTGTCTATAGGCAGGGAGTGTCTCTCCTGTGATCTCAGACAACATGCTTCCACCCAGATACTATGTTTAGCTGGGCCAAGAAATGACTCTGGGAAAGATTCAATTATCTTTAGAGTAAATGCCTTCCGTCAAAAGTGTCTAGGAAGAAGAGACCAAGCCTCACTCTGTTTCCTGAGTCCAGAGACGGGTAAGAATGTCTGGAGATCTCAGCAGCTATGGGGAATCCTGGGCTTTGTTTTCTTAGGCCTTTAGGATTCCAGAGCAGCTCAGAGGAAAGACAGTAAAGATGGCGGTGTCGACAGACGACAGGAGACAGGGACACTTTCTGGTGCATTGTCTCCACAGGTCAAGAGGTTGTCTAGACCCATGCGTTTTGCTCGACCTATTAAGCATTTATTGTCTGCACTTTTCAGTATTTTAATAAAGAACTAGCAGCATTTAGTAAATGGAACACAGAGTAAATTAAAGGAATTCTTGCTACTTCTCAAGACCCCTATTTTTATCTCATTTCAACCTTGTTTGCTACGTTGTGGAGGGGTTGCAAGATAATTGGGAATCACTGGCTACTCTTCTGAACAGCAACCGGTGTCTTACACCATGGTCTTAGTTCATTGTGAACCGGGAATGGAGGACACGCTATGCGCATGCGCACACATATGACTGCGCATGCCAGCATGAGTTCATTCAATCGCTTGTGTCCCATTCCTTCTCCCAACTTCAGTTTTCCCCACTGCAGAAAGGAAATAATAATATTCTACTCTACTAGTAAAGACCCGCGGCTTCCCTCAGTAGGACTGTTGAAGGTTTTGGTCTGCTTCTTTTTAGTGTTTTGGAAGAGCTAAGGAATGCAAGCGGCTGGGTGCAGGGAGAGAACCTTAACAACCAGCGCTTGGCCCTGGACTCTCTGCACCTGAACTTAGAGCACACTACACCTGATTTTCTAAATTACACGTAGGGACTGGAGAGATGGCTCGGCTGCTAAGGCCACTTACTGCTCTTCCATTAGTCCTGTCTGAGTTTGGCTCCCAGCATTTTGTATTGCCTGGCTTGCAGCTACTTGTAACTGGAGCTAAAGAGGATCTGATGCTGTCTTCTGGCTTCTGCGGGCATCTACACGCATGCAACATACCACAGAGACAAACACACACACACACACACATGAATACGCGCGTGTGCACACACACATAAAACGCACATCACACACACTAAATAAGTAAATAAGACTTAAAATGTGTACAGCTACTTAGTAGTTAGCACACATCTTTTGCACTTCAAGGATTCATAGTTCTTGGATCTTTTGAGGAAAGCATGGGAAGCAATTAAAATATTTAAGGGCTAAAACAGAAAGGTATTGTTATTTCAGTAAAGACACAGAAACTAATGCTTCTAGCTTCTTATAATTTCTGGCAAACCAATCTACAAGATTATCTTCAAAGACATAGGACAGCAATGCACTGGACACTTTGAAAATGTGGTAAGTGAAAACTAATTGCTCAGAAGCCATTATTGCCAATTTAGGACACATAAAATATCATTAGTACTGTGTATATTGAGTGTTCTGTCATTACTATTTTATTTTACTAAACAAAAAATTAAATAAATCTTTCAATAGTTTTGCTTCTAAACTCTTTCCCATTAAGGACTTTTTTCTTTAAATTTAATCTTGAGTTAGTGAAATATGAGCCATCCCTCCAAGGTATTTATTTAGACATTGAATCCTAGTGATCAGAAAGCAGGGATTGTATTACATAATAAGAGTGTGTTGTTACTGTTTCTGTTGTTATATTGGAAGAAAAGTGATAATTATGGAGAATGAGAAACACAAAGCGTGGCGACACACAGCCCTCCTATCGTTCAGTTCTCTCTTTGAGCCTTGGTCCTTTCCTTCCCTGCAAGGAGGACTGGGCCTTCTCTCAGGGCACAGACTCCAACCACCCCTTCCTTGGACCGTTCTGATTCAGAACCCCTTTTCTTCTGATAAAATACAAGGCAAAGTGGCTGCCATGCTCCAAGGAAAGAGAAATCCTTTTCAGAGACTTGGGCATTTTCTTCTACCAGGGTCATGTGGTCATGGTGGTTACAGGGTTAGAAATGGAATGTACCAGAAGAAACAGCCTTCTTAGTACCTTGAAAGGTCCTTGGAAACATCGGAGTGGCGTTGTGCCTTCTGACTTGTTCACTAAAAGGGTCCCATGAAATTTATTGCCATCCGACCTGTGCTCCTTCATATCCTGCTTATTTCCTGCAAAGACGGCACAGCCCCATGCGCCCACTTCTTGGCACAGAAACCTAAGCCTCTCCTTGGAAGGGCTCTTTCAACCAAATCGATTGGCTCCCCCAATTCTCCAATCAATACTACATATGAAGAATACTCTCACAGCTGGGTGGTAGTGGCGCACACCTTTAATCCCAGCACTTGGGAGTCAGAGGCAGGCAAATCTCTGTGAGTTCGAGGCCAGCCTGATCTACAAGAGCTAGGTCCAGGACAGGCTCTAAAACCACAGTGAAATCCTGTCTTGAAAAACCAAAATAAACAAATAAATAAATAATAAAAATAAATAAAGAATAAACTAAAAAAAATTCTATTCGGTTCTAATTTTAACCTTGTTTACAATTTCTTGGCCTATATTTCTCTTTTGTTTCTACATATCTTAGAATTACATACCTATTGAAGTAGAAAGATTTATTTTGTCCCTATTTGAAATAGTAAGGTTAAAGAAGAATATTTTGCCCTTTAGAAAGAAAGTCTCACCAGGACCCACACTAGGTCTAAAAAGAGCTCCGTGAGGGCACATACTAGGTCTTACTTTTACTAACTTTCACTTCAGCAAAAATCCTTCGGTAACATTCTAAAATAATACCAGAGCCTAGGTTTGGGGATCCTAAGTTTGGGCACTTCCTTGACCCACTATATGACCATAGATGTATTACTTAAACTCTATTAACCTCAATTATCTTGTGTAATATGAGGGTAAAAACATTCACTCCACACAGAGGATTAAACGTTAAAGAGCTTTTAAAATTCTAAAACACCATATTACTTTAAAAATGAACATTATTAATGTTGTTCTTAACATTTTATTATTATAGCAGTCACTCAATGACTATTAAATGTGTCTTAGAGAATGAAAAAGTAAAAATAAGGAGATAATAAATGTCACATATGAGTCCCAGCTATAAAAGAATAAAATGACTATATACATTTATTCTCACTCCCTTGGTCTCTCTCTCAAAACTCTATTAAAATGAAATTAAAGGGATGTTTCAGCAGTTTAAAAAGCAGTATTAGGAGGAGACTGGAGAAGAGGCCGTAGCAGGCAAAAGACTTTTCACGGATCTTTAGAAATTTGGAAGGTGGCAAGGAAGGAGGGGTAGCAGAGCAGGATGGGAGACGGCTGTAGCCTCTGACACGCAGAAAGACACATGGAGAAGAAACCAGCTCCTGTCCCACAGAACCCAAGGAAGACCTGCAGCGAAAGCTCCCTAGGAAGGAGCCAGTGCAGAGAGGACGGGAACGAGGACCTGCTTTAAATCTGTGTGCCCAGCAGTTACTGATTAGTTCCCTTATCCCACGTGCTCCTGTACTTAGAGGATCCTTCTGCATCCTGAGATGGATCAGCTGTTCTGGTGCCTCTAGAAGATCAGAGTTTAATTCCCAAAACCCTTGGCCTGATTCATAACACTGTGATCTGCGGCTGTCCTTTGATGAAACCCACATATACGTGGAATACTCTCACATACGTGCATGGGAATCAAGATAATACGCATTTTTTTTTTTGTTAAGTCAGTAGTTTGCAGAACAAAACAAAAGTGTGATAATTTGACGGGGAAAAAAGAGAGGATAATGTGGCAGGAAGGCCATAAAAAAGGGTGAGGTTGACAGGAAGGTGTGTGTGTGTGCGCGCACGCATGTGCGTGTGCACATGTCAAAAAGTCATCAAAGACTAAATTTAGCAAAAGTAGAAGAGAATATTCTTGGTTTACTTGAACCCTACTAGACAGAGATAACCACATCAAGTCCAATGGCTGAACTGTCTTATGAATATGAAACAACCCCAGGTGTAGACAGACTCAGTAAGACTGCCGTACTTCTCTCTGTAACTGCGGCAGAAGCGTCCCGTGGAGACCCTGTGCACCGTCCGACCTCTGGGTCGCTCTTCCTACTGCCGTGCCATTAAATACAATCAAATATCTTTACTTCTTCAACTTATTTTTCACCAGTGGAGAGAAATTTCAACTATAAAATGTTGAAGAAATTATAATATTCCCCGTTTTCATAGACACACAGAGATAAACACACAGTCGTGAAGAATAACAGAATGTATCTACTGTTCCCATCTGGAAAAGTCCAAAAGTTCAACTTTTTACGCCACTTTCCCTCCTTTAAGGACTGTTTTACTTCTTAAATCATCTCCATGTGGCAGTTTTATAAAAGTAAAATATGAATTCAGAAAATTAAAACAAAAATGTTCCATATTTGAGAAATATAAAGTATATTGCTATAAAATTTGGTAATTAAACTTGGGTTTCTTTTAGTTCTTCACACTCCACAGGACATAGATTATGTGCACAGAAGCAAGGAATGTGCTGGCCATTGAGCAGCTTCGGGCTTAAATAAATCTTCCACACTTGGGATCTGTGCAGGGGCACTTGGTAAGTCATGGTATTGAAAACGTTGACAGTTCCTCTCGGTTGCTCACGTTGTGTAGGTGCCAGACTGGCCTCCCTCTTTCTGATTAATTATTTTGTTGTTTAGAGTCTCTGAAGACAATTAAGCGCTCAAAAATATCAACACTGCCAAAATAAAATGGCCCGAGGAAATGCTTGGGTACACTCACATCAGCTAGGAAAGATTGGCAAACGAAGCTAATGCTGAGGAGTCTTCAGTGTGCACTAGGAACAACTCAATTTGCCCTTCTAACAGGGAAGGAAGGGAGGACCAGTAAGGTTAATAGCTCATGCTCAACTCCACTGGAAGAGAGGCATCGATACCGGCATCTCTCTGACACAGGTTCAAAGTGCTCTAACCCATTTGATGTTGCTGTTTCCTTGGACCGCCTTTTGTGTTCTCAGCATTTTTTCTGTCGGTATCTCCCTGCTGGGGTCCAGAGGCCGTAATGCTGTGTCTCAGATGTGCTCGCAATGTATTAAGACCAATTTGGTATCTTCAGCTTCCAAAAATGATTGAGAAGTAGGACCTCTGGAGCTGACAGTCATATCACTTTTATCTGTGTATATTGTGACATGGTGTAGCAATAATATGTGAGCTGGAGTCTTCAAAATATTTCTGTCTGAAGATTTCAGAACCACGGCTAAGGAACCTGGTGTTGGCCCAGTATACTGTTGAAACAGAGCGCTTTAAGAAGGACCATCTACCAGCCATTTCAACCTCTTGGATGTTCAAATGATAATATGGGTTCAGATGTTTAAGGACTGACCTGAATTGAAAATGGCTCCTCCATCAGTCAGGCCCCATCTGTTTTGTAAATAGGAGAGCAGGGGTTCTATGGCTGTGTGGTGGGCTGTCCCACTGTACCTGCCACCAGATGGCGTCTCTGTGGATGGCAATGGCATCCCTGTGGACAGACGCTTCACTGGCATCACCAAGCCCTCCCGATCTCTGTGTACAGCACTGGACCAGCACCCAGGGCAGAGCAGATACTCAGTGTTCATCCAATGAGTCAATGACCAGACGGCATCTGTGCTCCCAGGATCCGAACCCAAGCTTTACTTCTCTTCCCCCAGTAGTTAGCTATCTGACTGCATATGCGACATTTAGAACTGGCAAGTGGAGATGAAATATATGTCTTAGGCAATCACGATGATTATGTGTGAATATTATTACAATAACCAAATTCCCAGCCAGTGTTTGTGCCCACAACATCACAGAGAGTTACGAGCATTTTACAGCGATCAGTACACTTAAGATACATTTGAATCCATGTGAATGCACTCATGTATGATCTATACATGTTGCCAATGACAGAGTTCCTTGCCCTCTGCATTTCTTACTGCCGTCTAGGACATATCTGGTTTTAAATACTGAGACTCTTTCGGAAGTAGACGGGAAGGTGTGGGAGACGGGTAAGGCTAAGTACTGGAGCTGATCCTGCCCATCTCTGAAAATGGCACCATGCAGTAGAAGAAGGGATGGGGATCACAGTTCTTGTAATAGGTGGCTCTGTCTGCCTTAAGAAAGAGAAAATTAGTATGCTCCTAATAGACAGAATGTCACAGGAAAGTTCAACCTTGTTCATAATACTGTAATTAGTATTTCATATACTATAATTTTAGTCTTGATGAGATAAGCATTTCTGAAGAAATTTCAATATCTGTATTGCTAGTGCTAGCAAAAAAAGGCAATTTAAAATGACACATTTTAATACATAATAGCTGCCCCAACCTTTGGATGTAGCAGTGTGAATATCAAATTCTCTGGGAGAGAATGAGGGGTGAGGAGCCTTCAAGGGGCTGGTGCCTTTATCAGAAGCATGGCCCGTGTTGCTGAACGGAGCCCACCTCTGCCCTTCTGGGCCTTTGGCTGATCAGTCTGGTGAGAGAGAATTCCTTCCATGAAATCATCTCGCAATTCAAGCGTGCTCAAGTACTGGCTGAGCCAAGTACCTGGTTGGCATCGGTTGCCATTAAAGAGAAAGGAGAACCTTAATGATTTTGAACGACCTCTGTGCATCCTGCTTTACACATTATTAATCTTTATTCTATAGATGAGAAAGCCAATGCCCCTATGAGTGTGCTCAGTACTGCTTATAACCTATGCAAGATCAATGAGTATTTAAGGTAGATCTACCTAATAAAGAAGACCATCCTGCGAACATTGCAGTAGGCTACCTCCTGGAACATGTTATTTATCAAAAAAAATTCTTTGCTGGATGATCTGATGCCCTACTTACTTTGCTGAAGGTAGATCATTGAAAGGAAAAATAGTGGGTACCAAAATTCCAATTATTTAAATAGCACTGATGGAGAGATACAGCCTCCCTGCAAACATCCTTCTGATGGAGGACATGGAGGTTGGAATAAAAAAAAATGTTCTCATTGACTAGTTAAGTTTTTCTGGGGCCATTGGGTTAAGACTCCCTGCAGTGGCTATGGTGGAAATGGTTGGTGATTATAAACACTTATAACCACCTCCCCCCAGCGCATACTGTGGTTCTAAAAAGAAAAACATGGCAGTGCATCATCTTCCGATGAGCTGTTATTTCAACAGCCAGCTTTGATCCTTTCCCTAACAGCTATCACAGATGTTCAGACTGAGGCCTCGACCGGGAACTACAGGTTGGGGGTAATTAAATGAGGCTTCCTCCATGCCGATCAAGCTCCTGGCCAGGGCTAATGATCACCATCACTGCAGGGACAGTGCAAGTGCCACTGTTATCACTGACAGTGTGAGAAGGAAGAAGAATGACAGGAGAGACGCGCATGCGTGTGTGTGTGTGTGTGTGTGTGTGTGTGTGTGCGTGCGCGTGTTGTTATATCCTAGCTTATAACACAGGCGATCGCTGATTCTCAGCAATGAATTATTGAATGAAAGAATTTACAGATGGATAAAACCTGAGAACTACTCATATACATTAGTCTTTTCAGAACATATAATTAATATAATATAATATAATATAATCAGAGGCCAGGTGATGTACTTAAGCACAATTTATTTTCATCACTCTCTGGATGCTGCAGGGGTTGCATCTTTCGAGTCCATTGTCACTGAATGTCACAGGTGAAATTTTTCTCCTTGTGCACACAACTTGGCTCTTACTTTTGTAAATAAAATCCTATTGGTTAAGACACCATCCTTATAACTTCATTTTCCTTCCTCTACTCCCTTAAAAGCCTCTCTTCAAATGATCTCAAACCACTTTCCAAATTTTTGGAAAGTACAATTTAGCCCATTAAATAAAAAATACATCTGAATTTGAATAATGTCTCTATCTTAGGTTGTTTACTGATTTTCCTAACTGGAATTTTACATTTTTATTTATCGTATGTGTGTGAGAGAAAGTACATGTGTGTGTGTGTGTGTGTGTGTGTGTGAGTGCATGAGAGTGTGTGTATGTGTGAGTGCATGAGTGTGTGTGTATGTGTGTGTGAGTACATGAGTGTGTGTATGTGTGTGTGAGTGCATGAGTGTGTGTGCATGTGTGTGTGCATGAGTGTGTGTATGTGTGTGTGCATGAGTGTATGTGCATGTGTGTGTGTGAGTGCATAAGTGTGCATGCGCGTGTGTATGCACACATGCATACCACAGCATGAGTATGGAGGTCAGAGGGTGAAGTTCTTCCCTTAGGTCACAATGCACTATGGAATTCAGGACAGAACCCTGTCATCAGGCTTGTGTGGCAACTGCTTTTATCTCCTGAACCATCTCGCAGTTCCCCCTGGCACACTGTACTGTAACGAATCAGTTTGCATCTTTTCCATCTCTCTCCCTTCCTCTCTCCACCCCCCTCCACATCCTTCCCTCCTATCCCTTCCTCCTCCTTTGTTGGCAGAGTAGGAACCTCCTAGCTGCTCTCTTTCCCTCTGCTCCTTCCTCTCATTCTGTTTTACACGTAAAGGGAACGCGCAGATCACGTCACTGCTTGGCTCTAAATTCCTCGGCAGGCCTAAGGATTTCTGCCCAAGTCCTCAGAACCACGCCTATGCAATGACCCTCACTTCGAAATAGCTCATTGTACTCCACTCTGTGGTCAGGAAGAACTACAGGCGGTTCTGTCGTGTGTCTTGGCTGTGAGCATATTGTCTCTATTCCCTGAAGGACCTGGTGCTCCCTGATCTGCGCCTATACTTACTCATGGGTATAATCATCCAGGCTTTCTGAAACCTACTAAGTCACTTCCTTCATTCTCTTTTTTAAAAATCTTCATTTTTCCTTTTTGTGATTTGTTTTTATTCTGTGTACACGTGTGTGTCTGTTTGGGGGCGGGTATACACACCTGCTGCCTGTTGAAGATGGTGTCAGAGTCCCTGGATTCTACAGTTGCAGGCAGCTGCCACCGGATATGAACTAGTGTCATGCTTTTAAGGCTAAGCCATATTTTCAGCCCCCTTTCGTTTTATTTTAATGCACACTTTAGATGGGGATTATAACAAGATGTATCTAAGAATAACCATAGCCACTAAAACACTGGCAGGGCCGTTCTCGCTGATTGACAGCCAGAGCTGCTCATATTTGGATAATATTGTTATAAGATGAGTATAAACTATGAGGAAAATTTCTAAAGGCACATGAGAACAATCAAAATGACATAGAATAAGGGAGGAAATGAGATGCTTCGTCCTCGGCTGTACTTTATAGCTTTTGTCTAAGGTTATGGGGAAAACTGTGCTATATAAAGAGAAGTCTATAACTCAATAAAAAGGGAGATACATGCGGTGCAGTACTAAATGCTACCCTCAAGCTCTGCTCAAGCCCCTGGTTAACCTTTGAACTGTTTAGACAGGATGGACGCCATCATCACAGATACGGAAAGCTAGCAAAAAGATTCCTGATAGCCTGTATCAGGAAAAGCCAGAATCTGGATTCTGAGCTCAGTCAAGCTAGTTGTTGAAGAAATGAATGTACTTCAAATACATACATTCAAGGGAACAACAACCCAGAATGTCTATGATATACTAACTATACAAGAATACCAGGGAGCTAAGACCAAGAAACAATGTTTAAAAACAATAGCTTCTGCACGTTCTTTAAAACACAGGTGAAAGTCATACCACGTAAGGGTTCAGGGATGTGGATCGGTGGTAGAGAACTTATTTAGTTTTCTCAGGTCTCTGTGTTCAATCCTGCAATTGCATATATGTATGTACGTGTATATGGTATGTGTGCAGGGAGGGTGGGTGTATGCTTGTGACTACAGTGGCCTGTGAAATTCAGATGAAGGTGTTGGGTCCTCTGGAGCTATATTTAGTAGGTAAATGCAAACTGGTCGGATTGGCGACTAGCAGGCATGAAAGACGCGCAGGGAAAAGAACATCTGAATCTTGAAATACAGTTAAATCACTAGTTTCCCTGTTCTTCAGGGGAAAGACAGTAGATTCATAAAATACAGAAGTCAGAGAAACTAAGGGATGTGCAAAACTATGTTACAGAACCTGGACAGTAAGATCTCTTAGAATTGTTATGACTCCAGCTGCTGGCCCTCCGCCGCAGCTTTGTTCCATCATGGGTGGGTGTCTGTGTTTTTTTCCACAATGGAACTGTGGTGGGTTGAATAGGAACGGCTGCCACAGGCTCATATCTTTAAATGCTGGGTTGGTCATTAAGGAGTGGCCCCACTTGGCAGGGATCAGGGATCGGGAGGGGCACACTTATAGGTGTGGCCTTGCTCGAGGAAGTGTGTCCTTGCAGGTGGGGTCTTAAAACTTCAAATGCTCAAACCAGGCCCAGTGTCTCTCTGTTTTTGCTGCTCACAGATCTAAGTGTCAAAATCAGCGACATCTCCCGCTCCATGTCTGCCTGCGGGCCTCCATACTTCCCGCCATGAAGACAGGGGACTAAACCTCTGAACTTGTAAGCAAGTCTCAGTTGAATGCTTCCCTCTCCAAGAGTAGCTGTGGTCATGGTGTCTTCACAGCGAGAGAACACTGGCCAAGACGGGAACCACATGCACCTTAGTGAGAGGTCAGAGCCTGTGCCTGGCTCCGGAAGCCTTTATTGCGGCCCCTTTAGATCCCCCAACTTCCCTTCCCTCTCCACGCAGTTTAGGTTATGCTATTGGCTCATCATTTGTCACTTCCTGCCTATTCCTGAATATTGGAGTAAATTGCTCTAATATTCGTCACTATTTTCTCCATACATTCTACCATTTTATTCTTATAACAAATTTTTCAAAATCTTTTAACAATATCAGAGTATCATGGATTAAATGAGATTAAAAAGGAAATTATATGGTCAGCTACAACTAAGTTAGATAGATGCAGAACTAAGAATAGGGTCTTGTTTCTGACTGTGTTAGGGTTTATAAGATATACTTTAAGATACCTCATCTACCCTAATCCAATAACCAAGCTATCTTATGAAATTAAGATAAACATTATTTGCCTTTGTTTAGTTTCTTCTGAAGAACAGTATGCACTTGTACTATATAATGTTCTAAAAATACAACACTAACATATTGTTCCCATGAATAATGCCACCTCCTTTTAGCAATAATGAAAATTTGTATGTTAATACTTGAGTTGGCTTTTTCATGGAAAGATATAATACATATTGTATTCTAAAACTCATAATAACTCACTCAGAAGTACTAAGATTCTAGCGTTTTTATTTTTGTGTTTATATCTACTAACATCTTTTATTTGGTGTACATGAACATGAGAAATCACAGTCTAGGAATCAGTACAGGAACGCACGTTTAGAGACTACTGTACCCATTGGTGACCCCTATAGTGAGCTCCAGTAAATCCCTATGTCTCTTCTTCTTGCCCAGAACTAAAGCTCCAATTATTAGCTGTGTTTCCTACTCTTCCTATTGCCTAGTTTAAAATTTTCACTATAAATTTCTCCAAATTTAAAGTAAGCATTTCACCTATTCTTACCAAAATGGGAAATGTATTGCTTTTATTTTTATTATAATCATGCTTTTTATAATGGGCCCACTGTGTTCATCATGTACAAATGGATTCCCAGTGGTGGTTCTTAAGATCTTCTTCAATAGTTGCTACGGATGGAATATTTGACTGGAGAATGGAAGTTGTGGCTCACTGTCTTCAGGTAATGATGTGCACGGCTACATCCTGGTTCTGGAGACAATGCCATTTAGTTTTTTTCACTCTGTGGGTCAACTTCATATTTTTAAAAACATATCGAAGGGTTTACACACTATACACTGCCTAGTCTCAGCCATTTTCTATGTACACCTCCAAGGTCGAGCAGGGGAGAGTTGGCAATGACGGACAGCACCTAGAAGTGAGGCTTGTGTGTACTTGAGAAAGCTGGGGTTGTGGATTATCTCCTAGATGTACAGCCATGACTACCCCTAAAAGGTTAGAAGGCAGGGTGATTGAGACTAAACACCTCACCAGGGTTCCAATGTCTTACATTATCCTCCTCTTGTATGACTTTTTCTGCTTTGGTCTTGACCTATGTTGGTATTGTTTGGCTTAGAAATGGGGGAAGGATTATAGGGAGAGGGTACATTATAAGAGGAGAAGGAACTAGGAAGATATGGACATGGGTTGAAAGATTTCTTGGGGACCACACTGAAGGCACTCATAGAAATTTTTCTTATGCACAGAGACATAGAAAGGGTGGGGATCAGACACACAGTCTTTCCTGTAGCAGTCACAACTGGACACATTCAGAATTAAATCTCACCATGAGACTATAAAGCAGTTATTAACCCATTTCATTGATGAGAACAATAAAGTGCTGAGAACAAAATTAAGCCTTTGAAAGCCCTGGGTCCACTGCCAATCAGTTTAACTTGGACAAAACATGAGTCCTTGATTTTCTCACTTCCTTTTTTTTATTCTGTCTTTTCATTTTTTTCTGTACTTTGTTTTTGGCCTCGAAAGAAAGAAAGAAAACAGATAAGCCAGAGGGTTTTCCCAATTTTAAAAATTTGATTGGTTTTGATTTTTTTGAGACAGGTCTCTTATAGCCCCAGAGTTGCCTTGAACTTTTTTGTAGCCCAGGTAGCCTTGGCCTTCTGATCATGGGGACTCTGCTGGCGAGGGCAGGCATTGCAGATATGTGCCACCATGCACAGCTCAGCTTCTTGTTTGTTTGTTTTTAATGCTGAGGAAGTATATGAACAATTCCACACATTTTATACTATACACTCTTTTTAGATGGCTTCATCAATAGAGAAATAATATTTTGCTGAAGTTGTTAGTAAGCCCCCAACTATCTCTCTCTCTCTCTCTCTCTCTCCCTCCCTCCCTCCCTCCCTCCCTCCCTCCCTCCCTCTGTCCCTCCCTCCCTCCTTCCCTCTCTCTCTCTCTTTGGTTGTAGAAAAGGGACATTAGCCTGACACATGGCTAAGACGTCCTGGCGTCCTGGAGGTAACAGGCATCAACAGGCATCACGTTCCCATTCTGGAGTCTCTTCCATAGTCTTGTCCTTTGTACAAGACAGGAGTCCTTTGTGCTGCTGGGCCTTGAGCATGCAATGGTGCCGCTTAAAGAAAGACGACCACTAGTTTCCTCCCTACTTAAAAAGCAATCATGTTGTCTTTACCCTGATAGAGAAAAAGTAAAAACAAGCAGTAGGCAATCAGCCTGTTTGGATGTTATTATTTGCTGCAAGCCGGTGTGGTGCTGGTGGAGCAAGAGCCATCTAAACCTGCAGCTTCTCTGAGGGGCCGAAGTCCTTTGTTAGCTGGAGGCTTTAGGGTTCACTGAAACTGGGAGCCTAGCCAAACAGACTTAATGGTTTCGAGAAGTTTTCAGCTTGTAGGTATATTTAGTTAATTAGTCAGTCGGTTTTGAGACAGGGTTTACTTATGGACCTTTCACTAGCTAGGCTGGAAGTTACTATGTAGACCAGGTTGCCCTGGAACTCCTGGAAATCCTCCTGAAGCTGCCTGCCAAGTGCTGGGATTAAAGGTGTGCACCACCATGCCAGGCATGCAATTATTTTTGAATGTTACTAAATACCAACCAGTTGCCCAATCTTTTCGGTGAGCAAACATTTCCTCTCCCATCTTTTTTGTGTGTATATGCACATTTGTGGGCACACTCTTGCAAGTGTGAAGTGGATATAAGTGGACGCACATGGGTTTGTGCATGTTCTTTGTGGGAGAGGATAAGATTGATTTGGGAAATCTAGAAATATCCTTCCATTTCTCCCTATCTAATTCTCTCTTTTTTTCATTGTGTAACAGCCCTGGCTATCGTGGAACTCATGCTGTAGACCAGGCTGGCCTTGAACTCACAAAGATCTGCCTGTCTTTGCTTCCCAAGTGCTGGGATTAAATACACGTGTCACCACTTCCTGGACCATCTTGTTCTTTTTGAGGAAGGATTTCTCAATCAAACGCAGAGATAGCTGATATGGTTAGTTTTAACAAAATCCTTGATCCAGGAGATCCTCACCTGTGCTCTCTAGGGCTGAAATGACAACTGTCACACCGGATGCACTGAGGTGGGGGCTAGAGATCTGAGCTTTCGTCCTCTTGCTTGTTCCCAAGCCTTCACTGGTGAGCCTTCCCCTCAGCCTGGTTCTCACTCTTTTATTGCTGAAATTCCCATCTGCATTACTGGAATTTATGGCAAGCCTAGTCTCTTCTAGAATTCACTTTGAGCAAAGTTGCCTTAGAAGTACTTAGCCATCCATTTCTGTAACGTGGAATTCTCCTCATGATTTGTTAGGCATCATACTGAGAAAATAAGGGATCTTATCCAACTCAATGTGGGAGGAAGGACGGTTTCCGTCTACTTTGTGTTGCTGTAAATGTTGAACATGTTGGGGGACATACCTGTCACAATCATGTTCATCCTCACACTGTCCTGATAAGGAATACAGGAAGATAGTTATACTATTTCTGTTAGGATTCAATCCTAACTATTGGTTAGTGAATATTTCATGTCTGATACAGATTTGAATTACATTGCGAATCAACACCACTGTCAACAACATCCTTTTAATGACTATCATGGTCCCACTTTACCAGTGAAGAAATACACGTTTGGAAAAACTGAGCAAGAGACCTGTTATTAGCCTTACCCAGTGGTAAGGGGAACTGACTGACATCCCTACTCCAATAAATGAGCTGAAGATTTTGAGACATAATAAAGAGTCCCAGAACTTACGCAAAGTAAAGGATGCACTCAACTGGCATAGGATGTTTTCAGACAGAGGACTGAGCCTCCATCAACACAAGTACATCTCTTATGCAACTCTCCTTCCTTACCACCCTGTCCCCTAAGGGGTCCTAATAAAGGAATAACTATCATTTTATCAGACCAAGCATTGGATACAATTAAGGCCCACGAAGAATATAAATCTCTGGTTGAAAACTAATTCCATTTGCCATCCAATCTTCGAGTGGGAGAAGCTTACAGACTCCATGGCGGGCAGTGGCGCCTGATATTTTCTCTGCATGATGTACAGCCTTGCTAACCTGTACAATGGGGAGAAGGAGTCGTGGGGTGCTGGGAAACTTTGAAAACCATCTCTCTCCCTCTCCCAGCCACCTCTGATGTGTGTGTGTGTGTTGGGAGCTTATCTCTGTGTGTCTTTCCAAAAAACGGCTTATCTGTAACAAGGCACTAAGAACTGAGGGAGGTTTTGGAGGTGGGCTTCAAGAATTCTGAGCTACATCAATTTGTGGTTCCTGTCTGTGGTTCAGGGCTGATTTTGCCTGAGCCGTAAGCTGAGTCTTCACTCTCCCTAGCTCAGGCAAGGTAGTCACACACCTATGGAATCTTGTTTGTTAGGTTTTCTTTGTAAGTAGAGCCAAAGTATTTACTAGTAGTTTTAATAAACTGATTTATATAAAAAGCCATAAAATACCATTTCTTGATTTTTCTAATATTAATATATATATATATATTGAAACAGTCTGTTTAATTCTGGCTGTCCTGGAACTCACTCTGTTTACCAGGCTGGCCTCGAACTCACAGAAGGCACCTGCTTCTGCCTTCCAGAGTGCTGGGATTAAAGGTGTTATAAATAGACTTCTTAAGACAGTAAAACTGAGACTTTTAAACTTGGAACCTCCAGTCCCGTGAACTGGCAGTGATTGGCGCTGGCATTTGAGTTCAGATCTAGCTGACGACAAAGGGCATGTGTCCTGCCACTACACGCTGCTGGATACATGATGAACACACCAGTTCTTTCTCTTCTCCTTGTCTTCGGTGGAACTCTGTCCTGGTCATTGTTAGCCTATATCTGTCTGTGTAGGTGAACATGCTCACTGTTCTGTTTATGACCAGAGAAGTCATATGTACAGACATTTGACTCTCTCCAATAAGTGTGGGAAGCCCTAAAACCTAAAATATGTCAAGATGTCTTAACAGCTATGTGACTGTCAATACAGCTCTGAACAGTCTCTTGAGACTTTGTACCTGTCTTATAATTCAAACCTAAATACCTGCAGGAGTCTGGGAATCACATAGAATATGGAAACTAATATTCCTGTGGCGGGGAAGAATCCCATTGCCCTCCACTTTGATGGTTTCGTTCCTGATGATATTGGTAGTTTTAGGTCCATGAACTGCAGCTAGGCCTCCCAGGAGCTTCTAGAAACGTGGACTTTCTAGCCTCTGAGGCAGATTAGAGTCTCAGGTGGACAGAGAAAACACTACTATTAATTTGTCTCCATCACCTCCCATGTGAACTTGGAAGATTCTATAAAATTATTTCAGAAAGTTGGAAACCCATGCTTAGCCAAACAGAGGGGGGAACCTCTGTTTCACCCCCTCTTCGCCTCCTTTCTCTGCTCGATACATGAAATTACCAACGAATACCCACCACTCTGATGGCAGGTCATTCACTAAGTCATCAAAGACTTCTCCAATGCCCGGATTGCATGCGGTGAGGGCTTTGAGGTGCTTGTTTTGATTTTCTCAGCGTGCCTCATGTTCTTGGTCCCACAGAGCTCTTAGATGTCCACAGGAGGATGAGCAGACAGCCCTGCACACTGAGAGGATTAGGTTTCTTTGCTCGATCCTTTTGTTGGGGTGAGGCATTTAGGAAGGGGAAGAGCACAGGTTAGCTTCTAATACGTCTTTGCTTCCCTATGTTGAGCAATATTGGAACACCTCTTTCTGTAGATTCTGTCCATTGGTTAGCGGGTCAGGCTATGTCTCTTAACGCGATGCTTGCTCCTGCCTGATACCTTCACCTATGGAGTTTGCGTTAAGAAGTGAGGCTAAGATCAAGTAAATTGGCTGTTATGAGCACAGCACAGGTCTTGCAGTGCCATAGACCTCTGCTTCTGTGTCCTAAACGCTGTGTGGAATGAGGCTTGTGTCTGGACTTCTGTTCACAGTAGATTGTGCATGTATGTGCCAAGTGGGCATGGCTAGCATGCCCTTCAATTAATTTTCAATGTTGATAGAGAAACCAGGTGACGTGCTTCCCTCTGACACCCTGCCGTTTCCAGTGTGGGATAATTCCCGTTCATAGCCGAGGAACTTTGACAAACTTATGGCTTTTAATTTTTCTTCCAGTCTAGAAGCATCCACAGTCCCATAAGCAGGATCTGACCGGTGGGAAATCGAGGCCGGGCCTGCCCACCTTTCTGCTGTATCAGTTAGCAAACCGTTCTGCTGGCGCAGGACTGTGCCAGCACACCGCTGTGCTTTCAGGAAACGTAGAGCCGAGTTTGATAGAAACAGGCAGTAATGTGATCTTGCAGAGGAAGACAGCCCTAATACGGGGAGATCCTGATAGAACACGATACAAAATTGCCAACTCAATGAAGTCATGCGACACCTCTGTCACAGAGTGAATTGCATCTGGGAGTCAGGCTGCTAAGGAGAAGGATGCAGGCTAGTGGACGGCCGAGGTTTCTCTAGTCCCTCAGTGCTCGGTGACACAGAATGTAGAGGAGGGCAATGTCCTCCACACCTAAGTCTGCTTACACACCTTGTCTCTCACCCTGCGCAGCCAACAGCCTGGCTAGGGCAGGGAATGGGAACGAAGGTATCACCTACAAGCTTGGGAAGTTGCTTGAAACATTTACAATAACCAGTGCTCAAAATACGCCTTCCATAGCGACCTTGTCAAAGTTCAAGTCCGAGGCTGTGACTTCAAGCCAGTCACCCAAGCTTCTACCGCTTGAGTTCCTCATGTGGGCATTTGGAAGAATACCGGTATCTAATCGCTAGGGTGCTTGCAAGTGCCCACCAGATGATGCTTCAGAGAAAGCTGGGTATATTGGGAGTGATCCAAACGCATACACCATTAGGTCTATCCTACTATAATACCCTGATAGCGATACATGAAAGTTTGACTTATGCTTCATTTGACTTCGTCATTGACAGTGCCATGCATGTATGCAGAGCATCCTGATCAGTTTCTCCCAACACATTTTCTCATGTGCTTTCACCCCAGTTACCCACCCTGTCCATATGATTCCCTTTCCCAGATACACTTGACTTTTGATTTTGTTTTGAGACCTAATTACGCGGCATTGGAAATGTCTATTGGATCCTGGTGGGATCAGAGTGGATACACAACTGAAAGCCAAGGCTCCCTCTCTCTGTGAATCTCAGTAGCAAGTAATTCAGCAGTGACCCAAATCCGAGTATCTGATTCGTGCACACAGTATTCAAGGAGGTTCTATTGCATGGTTAGTCTTTTTGACATATGTTTTTTATGGTAAGACTGAATCCCCAGAAACAGCTGCTTTGCTTGCTTCTACATTCAGAGTGCCCCACATCGCTTCCGACAGGCAGTCAGTCATCTATAAAACTTGGTTGGAAGGGTGAATAAGGAATTTACCAGAGAGTTTAATGAGCTTGAGAGTGCCTGGAAAATCCACACCACTTGCAATCTTGCAATGTGTCCATCCTCCTTTTCCCATGTCTCCGTGTTTATGTGTATTTCGGAGTGAGTTCCTTCTGTGCTGGGGTTAATGACAAAAGACTACCGTGAGAAAGGGCCACCTCGCCAGCCCAGACACTCCCTTCCCATTGCATCTCCTCCTGTTTATGTAAGAAAAATAAAGAGGGGCGCATTATATTTTTATGAGCCCTGCGATTTATTCTGTTTTGTTGTCAGACCTTTGGGAATGCATTCGATAAACTTTATTGAGACAAGATATCTAGAGACGTTTGCATATGTCTGAGCTCAGCACAATATTACTTTTTAATGCACTTTTGACTTTGCAGGCAGAGGATACAGGGGGGGAAATGTAAAACAGCAGCAGTTGGACCTTTTGATTTACCTGCATTTCGCCTTCCTGGTTTTCAAAGCAAACAAGCGCCTTGTTCAAATGAAATAAACTAATAAACATTAGTTTGGCACTGCTACAGATGGGTTCTTTTAGCTGTTGAGTCAGGAATGGAGTTTCACTCCACTTGCACAGGAACAGAGCTCCAGGTGAGTAGCAGATTCTCTGTTTGGGTGAGATCTGCTCCAGCCTCTGTTATCACCACATTAGGACCATGGGTGTTTACTGCATGGCAACAGAGAATGATCAAAAAGCTACACTCACGGCTCATTACGAGTTTTATTTGTGTTGTGTGTGTGTGTATGTGTGTGTGCAGGCATGTGCACGTATGTACCTACTACTTAAGTGCAGGTGCCTGCAGCAGCCAGAAAGCATATAATTCCCTTGGGACAGCAGTCACATGCAGCTGTGTGCGGTACATCATGGGTGCTAGGAACAAACTCAGGTCCTCTGGAAGCACAGCAGTCCTCTTAACCTCTAAGTCATCTTTGAAGTCCGTACATGGAAGGGGCAAGAGGAGGAAGGAGTCCCAGGGGTGTTGAGCAGAACGCCTAGGTCCCGTTCAGGGCTCAACCTTACCACAAGGCCCGGAGGAGCTAGAGAGAGGCAGTGCTGAAATGGAATAGGAAGCTTAAGTTGTGAGGCCAGGGTGAGGATGCAAAACAACAACAGGGACCAAAAAGAATGTGCTAAGTGGTGACAAATCCAAGTACCATCCATACAACAGCCGAGCCTGTTGGTGGTGTACATTCAGACAGACAGGTGTCAACAATGAGATGGGGCCTACTGGTGTGATATCCAGATAACAGCCAAGCCTGCAGGTGGTGTACAGTCGGACAGACAGGTGTCAACAAGGAGCTATCTGGAAAAAAGTCTGCTGAGGGGACATCAGAGGCTGACAAAGGGTTGTAAGGTAGCTGTCTCAATTAAAGGGAGGTAACTAGCAACAGACAGAACCTTGACTTCATTTTCCCCAATGTGTCCAGCCCTTCAGTGGAGTTAGAAACTGTGTGTGTGTGTGTGTGTGTGTGTGTGTGTGTGTGTGCATGCACACATGTATGTTGGGAGTGTAGTGTTGAGGGTGGAGTGAGGTATGGGATTATTGGGTGCATGTGGTGAATGTATTTTATTATCTTCTAGAATTTATCCATATGTGAACTACTGATTGGTGATTAGCTAAACAAACATTGCCAAGAGAACTGACCCTTAGAAGCAGTATTTACAGGAATGTTATGGCAGAACCTAATCACAGAAATCCCCTGGGCCTTGCTCCTAGCCTGCTTCCACACCCTCTGCCGTGCTCTGGTCTAGCCGTCCAGTCCCTCAGATGAAGTGCACATCACTTGCGAAGGTTTGAAAGAGGGCCTGAAGCACAGGATGGAGACAGTCTGGGCTTAGAGTTAGGTCGTGGGGTGTTTGGGATCCTCAAGTGCTAACTGTCTCGATGGAGTTCACAACAGCGGTACTTCCACATCGTTTCCACGCTTCCCCGACGACCTGCCATGGCTGTCTCCTCGGCTCATAAAGGAGCTTACCATACTTATCACAGTGCAAACCCATGAGCTTCTAGGATTGGAGTCTGGGGAGGTTGTTCACTGCCATGCCCTGGCAGTGCTGGTCACGGGGTAATTCCTACGACACACACGTGGATGCTCTCTGCGTGCCTCTCCACGCGTGCTCTCCACTTTTGGCCCCAGAGCTCCCTGCTCTAGCAGGAAGCCTGTGGAAATGCCATCCGTGGCTTTGGCACCCTTTGATCTCCACTGGGTCCAGCTACTGGGGAGCCCAAGAGATGATCAAAGGGAGAAAAGGAAGTAAGTGAGATCAGAGGGTTTTGTTTTCTTTTAAAGGCCCATGATTGGTGGATTCTCAGGATCAAGGGCCACTATTCCTTGCAAGACAGGTTGTACATGTCCGTCTTTCATTCTGTGCTCCAGGAATCACTCCCTATGCCCGCCATTCAAATCTACAGTAATAACCGATCTCTCTCTGCCACTCACAGGTTAGTACACCATATACCACCCTCTCCTGCCTCCTAACAGGCTTTTCCTCTCGTATAATTCCCTCTTATATTAATTGAAGTATGTGCTAATGTACTGATTGACATTTGACTGAATCAATCTCTTGTTTGTAACAAGTCTCAGCTGTGTTTTCCCCTGTCTTTAAAGTGGGGAGCAATCCCCACTCCAGTGTCTTCAATATCATATTTTTAGCTGATTAAATCAAACAGCCTATGCAGCATGCTTGGCACAGTACTTCACGTAAAATAAGCCTCTAACAAGTGCTCAATGGCAATAATAGTAATAATAGTAATAACCACAACATCTGGTTTGATTGGATTGCTTAGCCTAATTACATGGGAGATGAAATATGACAGGCCCCACTGAAACCTGCAAGCACATCTTAATTTATGTAGTCACTTATCAGCTGCTGAACATGGGCCCGTACTACCGGCTGCTGCCGATACAGGAGCGAACAGGACGGAACCTCTCCTCCCTTCCTTCGTCACACCATCAGGGACGTCCATCACCGCTCATTGACATGGCATCTCACTGGGCCTGCTTCTCTGCTCCTACGATGTCAGCTCCCAGCTGCCAGTCCCCAGTCCACAGCCCCCAAATGATGGCTTAAGGATATGAGTCAGCTCATATTCCTCCTGTGTGTTGAACACTATCTAGGTTTCTGGAGGGGGGTTGGGCTTACCCCTGGCTCTCTTAGACCTTACATTAAGTCCACCTGTTCATCCCTTTTTAAATCTTGCAACACTTTTTGATTTTTCTTGCTTATCTGTGGTCACTTCTAGCCTTCCTTTGGTTCTTCTGTTGCTTGTGATATTTCTTAAGTGGAAAATATCTTACTCTGTTTTAGTATTTGTTTAGTTTTGAGAACTTCATATGTGCATATAATGTGCTTTGACCAAACCTAATCCATTTCCTTCCCCGCCAAATTCTCCCCTACCCTCACCCATCACTTTCCTCTCCCAGCTGCACATAATGTGTTTTATTTTGTTTGGCCTCCTGTTCTATTTTTTTATGCTTATTATTGTTAAATACAAATTTACAAGTAAAACCTGCTGACTTCACTCAAAATTTGCTCTATGTCTATATGTTTAGGGCTGACCTCTTGGTATTGGATAACCACAGCTACCAAATATTCACTTCAGGAAGTATTCCCTGTTTGGATTCTTGTTTTCTCCCACTTCAACTACTTCATGGATCCTCCAGGACAGTCAGAACCCCATCTTTTTGGTACTTACTCTGTTTTACATTCATATTCTTTGAAAATTGGTTGATAAATGTTTCCCATAAAATACATAAGCTTTATGAAGTCAGGGACACTGAATTCTTACTCATCATTACTCCCCATATAACAGGTGTTCAATAAACAAAGCACGGTCCTGACATCAGCAAAAAATCAATTTGTTCTGATGCCTTAACTCCTGGGAGCATTGGGCGAAAGGAAGAGAGACTTTTGCTATATTGTTAGTCTAGATAGGAGGCCCGCAAAAGATAATATAAATGTAAGATAAGAGCTGACTTTGGGACATTAATGGAATTTGACATCTAGCATTGTATTATATGCATTTGACCCCTTGTCCTTCAAAGACCCACCAGTGTGCGTTCCCTTTTCTTAAGTCAGCGTCATCGCTAGAGTTTGAATAGAAGTTGCTATTTTGCAAGATTGCCTGATGACTGAGGCGCACAGATCATCTGAAGGATAGAGCGCACCGCCTGCCACAGAGCTAAAGTTGAACAACTTGCATAATTTTTCCTTGTTATAAGCCCTAGTGCTACCACATTCAACACGACACTTGCTGTATGCCGTGAAATCAAAGTCTCGTGGCAACGTGTTTGAAAATAAGTGCGATGGGGAGAGAGGAGGCAGCCACCCACCGTCTAGCTCAATGCACGGTCAAAAATAGAACTTAGCAAGTTATTGTGTAGGGTTGGAAGCGGCTTTCTCAGAAACATTCTCAGAGCTCTCCTGCATTAATCTAAGGAGGAAGTTTAGAATTTGATGTAGTGCTGTCAGTGATCAGAGCATAGGCAAGTGGTAGAATCACAGAGTTGGAAGGAAATGACTGAACGAGAGTGAAGTTCTGAAAGCTTCAGGCCTGGAGGTGAAAGCACCCTTGGAATACCTGGAACAAGTGGTTAAATAAGGGCTTTGGGCTAAGAGGAACTAAAACCCCCATTATATACTCCGATTAGCCTTCCATTATCGACAAATATAGACATAAATCACTTATAAAACTAGATGTATTTTGGCTGGTCATGTTGGTAGTGTTAGTTCACGGTGGCCTGGCTCCATTGCTTTTGAAACTATGCTGAGGCAGCACACCATGTTAGGTATGCCTTACAGAGCTACCTCAGCATGGCCAGGTGAAGAGAGAAAGAAGAGAGAGCTGTCCCACGGTTTTGTTGAGAGAACACCTCTCCAGTGACCGCCCACTTAGTTATATGCCATAAAGATCCCTCTAGTTCCTGAGTTAAGTCTTCAACACAGGAGCCTTTGGGCATTAAAGGCCCATAGTATCTGTCTAGCTACACACTATTAGTATGTGTGTGTGTGTGTTTAAGTGTAACACACACACACATGACAGACACACTAGACTGACATACACAAGACAGACCAGTAGAACCCTGAGTTATTCCCTAATTCTCAGAGGTTCAGGTTCCTCGTCTACAAAACAGAGGTAATGGCCCATTCTTCAAGTGGGCTGCATTTTAATAGCCTGCTTTCTTACAGGAAGTCGATTACAACAGAGGTCATTTGCTGCTTTTTCAGATTTGGGCGCTTATTTTCGAGGAATGGTCCCTTCTAAGATTGGTCATCTTCTAAACATAAATCATCCTCCTAGAAGACCAACTCAACTGAAGAAGTCAATGCTTGGCCATTTCCCCCTCTTTGGCTATATGAATTTTAGAAGGTCCTACATAGAAAGTTAGTTATTTCGCCTTCAGATTCTGTCTCATGGCCGTCTTTGGCTATCCAGGTCCCATGGAGGATCAGAGAAGGTTGGTAGGCAGTTTTCTCTCCTTATAGTCTTTGCAGTTGTGGTCAGGGTATTTTTTTTTCTCTCAGAAATGAGCTCTGACAAGGTTGCAGGCTGCCGTGCAGGAGAAACGTCAGACAGCTGTCGTGTACTGGAACTGCTCGTCTTGTCCACAAAAGCCACCCTAATATAATCAGGATAATGTGAGTTCTATGGCTTGGATCTCCACTATAAAATTCTTGCCAGGGAGCAGTCTTTTGAAAGGATGGCTTATATTGCATCTTAACACTTTTATTGATACTGGTATTCAGTGGCTTAGAAATGGATAGCCAGTAAGTCTTCACTTTTGGCCAAATTCTTCCTCAAGTCTTCGCAAGCATGAGTCTTAGTTAAAGGCAAGGCTGGGTATCATTTATGTGGGAATTATCTGTCCTGGTATCTATGCCCCATATATGCTTCAGTTATACACCATTTGTCTAGAAACAGTATCTTCCTTCCTAACAAACACACCCCCAAAACATATGTTGGGTTTGAAGCCCTTTTTTTAAAAGGCCATGGTCTGGAAAGAATTCTGTATCTTGAACATATTTCCTTCCAAGATATAAGCTGTGTGACTTCATTTTGTTTCCTCTGTTTACAATGGTCAGGGTTTTACAGTGAACATTAAGAAACTGAATATCTGCGGGGCTGGAGAGATGGCTCAGAGGTTAAGAGCATTGCCTGCTCTTCCAAAGGTCCTGAGTTCAATTCCCAGCAACCACATGGTGGCTCACAACCATCTGTAATGAGGTCTGGTGCCCTCTTCTGGCCTGCAGACATACACACAGACATAATATTGTATACATAATAAATAAATAAATAAATAAATAAATAAATAAATATTTAAAAAAAAAAGAAACTGAATATCTGATTAAAGTATACTTTGCATGCTATTTCCATAAATAAATGTCCCTGGAGCCATGGGTCATGAGTGTGTAGATGAAATTCCACAACTTTTTCTATGCTAGAGAAAAATCAACAAATATATAAAAACAAGTGAGGTTTTTGTTACTGTTGTTGATTTAAATGAAGGTGTCAGCTGTCATGCAGCCAGTGTGGGCCTGGAACTTACTATGTACCTCACACTGTCTGCTTTCCTGATTCTGCTGCATTTGCATTCAGAGTACCCAGATCCAGGTGTGTTCTTTTGCTCCGGGCTGAAGCACTATGCAAGCCTGAGCGACACTTTAACGCTCACTGTCCTGTTCATTTCCCCCCACATCTCTGCTGAAGAGAATCTGCAAGTCCAAGAAATGGGGAGTGAGTTTACACTCTCAACGGACAAGTGGCCGTGTCAGTTCCTGCTTGTATCTGCCCTCCCAGGTGACTGTGTACCCAGCAGTCAGGTTCCTTTAGACCCGTCGTCCATTCTTACCAAGCCTTGGTTCATAACCTCTGAAGACGAGTCTTCGTTCCCGCACTCCCTCCCTTTGGAGCTGGAGTCTAATTCTGCTCTCCTCTCTTTTAATCCTTTCTGACTTTAATAACTTGCTTGGCCAATGTCATGCAACACAATAATGGAGAGGGAGAGTCTAGTTTCCTTTACACTCATCACTGCCGACACTTTATGTACGTGTTTATTTAATGTCTGTTCCCTGGACGGTATTATAGGCTTCATGAAGACAGACACGTTGCCTGACTGCTCCTGGCTGTATCCTCGCAGCTCAGAGCAGCGTCTACAACGCGGTGGGCACTTAATAAATATCTGTTGGATGGATGAATCAAATGGGACTCACGGAATTGGGTTGTTAACAGCAGTGACAAGGTAACACTCTGAAAATGTTTCCTTCCTCCTGTGGGAGACAGTCTGATCAACTTAATTGTTATTTCCTCTGGTTGGATTTCTGTGATTTAACTTAATCTTCCATCCTTGCCCTTCAAACCTGTACACTCTTGATTTAATCAGCAGGATCAAAACTCTTGCACTTCCTTTGCCCTTCAGCCACTAACAGGAAAGTGACTGACAGTTAATCATGTCTGAAGGAGATCTGTCCCTGTTCCTTGCCGTCCTCTGTAGTGGGGTTGGACCAAGCTAGCCACTTGAATAAAACAGTTCGGATTAAATCTTATCTTGTGTCTCATTGTCCATGCGCGCACACGTGTGTGTTCTTTCCTTTTGAGTTTTGAATAAGGTATCTGACTTCACTGACTTAAAGGAGAAAACTATCCATTCAATGGAACAAGAGAAGCAAGGGTAACTCAATCACCATTTACTCAGTGCCCCAAATATGCCAGGCCTTTGCTTTAACTTTTACATCTCAAATTATCTAGCTTTTATTGCTGGTCTCTGAAGACACATTCTAAAATATAATACACAGCACTTCTATACTGCATAGAATTATAGTCAAATGATATCAATATCTGAACAGAAGACATCCAATTTTGAATGTTTTTTTACTAGGACTAACTGTAAAAACAACAGGTTTGTTTTTCTTTGTATGTAGATTAGGCATCCCAAGAACTATACGATGTATGTCCAACAAATCAAGGAAGTGATTGAGGATAATCATTGCCTTAGATGTACATTGCAGTAATATTTTATTTGTGTTTTAGCAAATAAAGTTTGACTGAAGATCAGAGTACAGAGCTAAGCCACTAGAGGCTATGGAGTGGTGGCACACACCTTGACTCCTGGGACTCAGGAGACAGAGGCAGAGGGATCTCTCTTAGTTCAAGGCTACCTTTTTTATTATTATTATGAAGACCAACTAGAATTCGTGCTACAGTACATGACCTCCTGAGCTAACACTAAAGCCAATTCATGCTGGGGAGTCAATAAACAATATTATTTGCTGGGCACAAATTAATTTATTGATGCTTGTACCAATACTGGCTTAACCACATTAGTGTCAGCATAATTCTTATGATCATAATAGAAAAGTTATACTCAATAGCCTGAAATGTCTACACTACTGATTGAACACCGTAAGTTCTGAATCATCTAGACTTTGTGCAAGCACTTCTCTTCCTATTCAAAGAACTTTCTCAATATTCATAAATGTCCTAAGCAATATGATTCTTTTTCTCCTCCTGTCCCTTTAAATACAAAATTCATTCCCCAGATGCCACCAAAATAATAGTAGTCAACAAATACTGCCTTGATAACTCTCAATATCAAAGGTTGTAATCCCCCAGTAGGAAGAATGGATATAGAAACAGGACGAATATGGGGAGGTGGGGTGGATCTGGAAGGAGCTGGGAAGGGCAACCATAATCAGAATATCCTGTATGAAAAGAATTGATCTAAAAAGATAAGTATTGTATTTACATAACATACTCTGCTTATTCATCTCTTTATGAACACATTAATATGATACCAAGATGTGTAGTTATGCAAGAAAAAGGAAAAGCATTCACCCTGGGAAGCAAAGGGTATAATATATCTGCTGACAGAGAGCATGATTAAATATTTGGAAAATTATCAATACTTCATACAAGAAATAACTAATGTTTTCAGCAAAGTTGCAGTGCATGAAATCCTTATACGAAATGAGTATCGTTCCTCTGTACTAATAATAAACTTTATAGAGAAATGAAGCAAATACTGTTTATAAGAATATAAAATATGTATATTAAAATAAAATAAAATCAGTAGGCTGAGGAAATATATGCTCCCTCCATATTAATTGCAATGTTAGTCACGATATTATGATATTTATTCAGTCTGCTTTCTTGTTCATTTCTGTGGTTCTGATAATATCCCTTGATATTTTTGATTTGTAACTCTCCTGCCCCCTATACACACAGACACACACATACACACACACAACCATGACTACCACCACCACAGCTACAACCATCATCACACAATCCCATATAGAATCCCCAGGACCTGAGGAATTCACGTCCTTAGTGATATCATTAAATAACTGTCATTGGCACATACTCTTACAGAGGCTGAGACACAGAGATTCCACTTTCATCTCCATGATAGCTGTCATTCTGCTACAGTTAAAATGTTCAAGGCAATAAACTTAAAAAGAAGAAAGATATCTTTTGACACAGAGCTTTAGAGATTTTTATTTCATGATCAGCTGGCCCTGTTGCCTTGTTCCCAAAGAAAGGCAGCATACCGGAGTGGGAATACATGGCAGAAGAAGCTCTATTTATCATACACAACTAGAAAGAAGAGATAGGAAGTGGTTGGGTTCTCATTATCCCCCTCAAAGGACAACCCCTCTCCTTCCTCGAGCTCAGCCCAGTATCACATTCTATTGCCTCTGTAAAAGGTCCTGAGCCTATTCAAATCTCATTATCCTTCATGGCCACTAATGTGGCCACGCTGTCCTCATTTCAGACCAGAATTCCTTTCAGATTGCCCTAACCTTTTCTCTACTTCTAGATTCATCCCCCTCCATCTTCCTTGTATAAGGTAGCTGATTTATTTTATTTTATTACAAAGTAGCTAATATTTCCCCAAACATAATTTATAACTCGGCACTGTGATACATAAAACTCTTCCAGGGCTTCTCTTCTGACCTTTAGAATAAAATTCAAGTTTCCCAACATGATTTACACACACGTCAGCATAATGCGCCTCTGCCTGCCGCTGGCTGGGGTCCACTCTTCCCCACGCTGCTGAGAGCTCCCTACAGCGTCCTCCTCTGTGTCCATTGATTTATCTAGCACATAACTGAGGGACTCTTACACAAACGTCACAGTCTAGCAGTGGCCAAATAAGTGCCTGCTACAGAAGGTCACATGATAGCTGAAGAAACAGATACTCAATAAACAGTGATCGATTGGATAACCATTCCAGGTGAGTGAGCTAGAGAAAATAATGGTTATCGGAGTACTATTGTTTAGAGTGTGGAACATGCATTGTGGAAATGGTAACATTGGACCACAGATTTGAGTGGCAAGAAGGTGTGAGCAAGGAGGATCCTTATGGATGACCAGCCAAAAAAAAAAATGGAGACAAAGATCAGCTGTCCAACTCACGAGCTGTGTGTTTTGAATAACAAGATAGATGCCCGAAGTGTTGGGAGAGGCCTCTGAGACGAAGTTATGTTTTTGGTGAAAAAGACAGATAAACCTTGGGGATTTGGGTCAGGGAAGCCATGGGTTCCTGTGTGTGATGTGTTATGTGTGGATTAGTGAGAATATTAGGAATTATTCAGTCTAGTTTAGACTAGAAATAGTGGGTCTTTAATAGAAAGCAGTAGACATGGGAAGGAAAAGACTGATTTAGGAATATGTTTCAAAGGTAGTACAAACATAGGTTGTTAGCAGTTTGGATGTGGGAAAGGGAAAGATGAGACCAATTCCACACTGGATGTGTGGGAGCAGCAGGTTTTCAGATAAAGAATACCAGCACAGAAAATGGTTTTGGAGGGAATGTTATAATGCGTCACTTTTAGAAACGTGACATCAAAGCAAGGCTAGTCTTTATTTTAAGTAGACTCTTGAATGTGGCAATGTGGGTCCCAGTGATGATGTGGGTCTCATGATCATGTAAAGGTTGTAGAAAGTAGTGAAATGAGAGATCCCTAAAGAAGAGTGTCCAGAGGACAGGAAGGAAGGAAGCTCTGTACCTGCCATGTCCCACCCCTTCCTCTTCTCAGTGTATGCATTTCCTGTAGTCCTGCCCCACCTCTTCCTCTTCTAAGGCTGTATGTCCTTCCTGGAGGCCATGCCTGCAACTTTCTCTCGAGATTCACACGAAGCTAGCTCCTACTCCTCAAGACTTCTCTCAAATGCACTCTCACAGGAGAGGCCATCCTTGACCAGCCCCACAGAGGAGCCACCTGTCACCCTCATTATTCTCTTACACCACATAGTCTTTCCTTTTCTTGTCTTTGAGAGAATGTGTCATAGGCATTAATTATCATTCATAATTTTGGATATGTTACATCACTAGATTCTAAGCCCCAGTGAGGTAGAGTGCCTTATTCATCTCATTGCATATTTCATGCCTGCTGCTGAGAATTTTAACTGACAGATTGGGCATGTTCATTGTCAGAAGCAGCCATTTGTTGGATGACAAAGAGCAAATCTCTTTGTCAGCATTCTGTGTGAAGCAACCTATGAACTCAGCAAAGCAGGCATTTCTCCTGGTAAACAGGCTCCGGGATTCTGTTTAGTCATGTACACTTGTAAGTGGCTTTATACGACTCTGTTCGAGCGAGTTTACTCATCTGGACTAAAGTTATACATTACCCTAAGGATATGAAATATATTGAGTGACTTCCTGGTGTCTGTTATTGTTCTATTAAAAAAAAAGACACCTTTCAACACATTTGACATCAATAGTTCAAGGACTTGGTCTTTTATGTTTTGTATGTTATAATCTAAGATACAACCTCTTTCAAATCTGTGACCTTTGACAAAGTCAATAATGTTTATCTGCACAGATTTCGCCTTTGTGAAATGAAAACAGTAGTGTCTAACACCACAGGGGGTTGCCGAAAAGTCAAGACAGGGAGTTGAAAGTGTCTCACACAAGGGGGAATCAATGCACGTTCATTTGCATTGTTGAGCTGGCTCTTGTCCTCTTGTCTGTGGAGCCCCTAGGATGGAAACTCTGAGGAGTCAACTGGCAGTGGTTACTCAATGGAATACCCTTGGGATCAATACTTGTGAGAAGCAAAGAAAGAAGACACCAAAGGGAGAACAGAGAGGCTCCATGGAGTGGCAGAAAGGGCCCCAGACATCCCACTAACTGACCTGAAGCTGTGGTGGGTGGCCCTTCACAGAGTTGCAAGAGGATTCGGCCATTATACACATAAGCAAACTTAACCCCAGGCAATTCCTATCAGAGGTTGGAAAAATTACAAGTCCAGCAACTGGGGAATAAGTTCAAGAGTTCATAGAGACATGGATTCTAACAGAAGCTCATAAACAAATCTTTTGTTCAATAACAGAATGTCTTTTGTAATCCAGATAACGTGGTGGGCCTTGGGTACCTTCTGATGTCCTAAAGTCAGATCCTGTCTCCAGTGTTCACAGCAGACTATGAGAGACAGAAACATGTGGAGGCTGCTTGGCTTCCATACGCACTCAGCAGTGTAGTACAGGTGCAGGAAGGCACAGTTGTAACCAGTCAAACCTCCTTGTCACTTCCAAATGGTTTCTTAGCAAATATTGCTGCATCCTGTGGCCATTTGAAATTTTAATTTTTGGTAATATTTATACATCATTATCACAAAGGTCAATAGATAGTGACCACATATACCTTCACATGTGAAAATGATCCACCCCTCCCGTGTAAGTTCAATGATCTTTGTATGTAACAGAAAAACTAAAGACTAAATACTAAAGTCATTGATCTTAATACCTGCTAGTTAAAAGGGACATAAAAATACATTAAATAGAAAGATGACTTCACCATAAACTATAGACGGAAAACATGTCAGCTAAAGACTTTGTAGGCATTACTGCAGTTTGGAATCCTTTTCTAGGATTAGTCTTAGCTTTGTGAAACTCTCTCTCTCTCCCTCTCTCTCTCTCTCTCTCCCTCCCTCCCTCTCTCTCTCTCTCTCTCTCTCTCTCTCTCTCTCTCTCTCTCTCTCTCTCTCACACACACACACACACACACACACACACACACACACCATGAAGCTAGTTTAGTGGACATTGCCTGAACTCAACCATAATAACTTTTCTGTGGCTTGCATTTCAACCACAGAAAACCTAGCCAACAACCAAAAACAAAAAAGGGAACATTCTGTGCCTTTAAAATATGAGTGGAAATACAACGTAACAGGTGGCTTACATCGGATGGCATGTTCAGATTTTAATTAAACCATCAGTGCAGCTGCTAATGACATGACTATCAACCGCTGGTTGAAGGAATTGATGGTTGAGGTCAGTGAGAAAGTAGACAGGTGTTTTGGAGGCGTTGTTAATGAAGTCCAACTCACAAAAGTTTAAACGTGAGTCAGTCCTTACACTTCCCTTTCTCCACTCCTAGGTGAGGACATGTGAGTCACTGGGGCGATCCCACTGGTATGCTATCCTCTTGTTAGGAAAGGTTATGGAGAAACGCTGGGGAACGCCTGTGACTACCTTGGGAACCTAATGGATGGAATGAATATGTTCATAGCAGCGTTGTTTGTCATAGCCAGAACCTGGAAACAACTTAAATGCCCCTCAACCAAAGAACGGATAAGGAAAATGTGGTACATTTATACAATGGAGTACTACACAGCAGAAAAAAATAATGACATCTTGAAATTTGCAGGCAAATGGATGGAGCATGAAAACATCATATTGAGTGAGGTAACCCAGACCCAAAAAGACAATTATCATATGTACTCACTCATAAGTGGTTTTAAAACATATAGCAAAGAAAACCAGCCTACAATTCACAATCCCAGAGAATCTAGACAACAATGAGGACTCTAAGAGAGACATACATGGATCTAATCTACATGGAAGTAGAAAAAGACAAGATCTCCTGAGTAAATTGGGAGCATGGAGACCTTGGAAGAGGGTTTAAGGGGAGGGGAGAGGCAGGGAGGGGAGCAGAGAAAAATGTATAGCTCAATAAAATCATTTAAAAAATTGGGATTCAAAGAATTGGGCATGATGCAGAAACTTTGTACATAACTAGATGAATAAAAGATATAAATATTAAGAGTAAAAAAAGAATATTTCAATTATAGTAAGGTCCCTGGCGATGGTGCCAGCTCCCATAATTATGACAAAGCGGAGGCGGTAGGGCTTCGAATGACACAGCCATGATCAAATACTTTTCGGGCTCTAAATATGCTGTTTCACAAAGGGCACACCGGACCTCCAGAGTAGGGATTGTGGTTAATTTTTACAATGTTTTAAATAATTTTACTTGTAAGAAAATAGAATCGAGAAAGAGTAAGTATCTTATCCAAGGTCACATTTATAAAATATTATGCTACTTGCATTTAAATTTAGGTTTCTATACACCCCAAAGCAGTCAGCACTGCTCTGGGGTTCCCAAAAGCCAGGATAAATTGGTGGAAGCCGAGAGACTGACTTTGCACGGGAATAGGCAACACATATCCTTGGGAACAGCATTATGGGTAAAGCCCTTTCTCTTGACACCAGAATCTTTCAGTTTCTCTACAATTAGGATTTAGAATGGGAAAGTGTGTTGTTACAGTCTCTGTGTGCAATGTATGCTTTTGACACCAGTACCGGATTTATAAAGTCATGTCGGTAGGTTCTCTACTGTTGTTCACATTCTAAAATGACCCCAGACACCCCAGCAACCTGGGGTACAGCAACCACCCTTGAAAACGACTCTGGGTTAAAAAAGAGTCCACATTCTTATCCTTGGCGCTTCTAAGGAGAGACAAGGGTGAGGTCGAGTATTGCGGCACTCCTCCAGCTTGAGCACGGTGAACTCTTCCTCTACGTGGTGTGAGAGAAGGGACTTCATGTGATGCGAACATGTCGTAAAGTCAACACTTAAGAAAAATAGGATGAGCTCTTCCTTGGAACAAAATGTGAAACGTAAAGACAGAAGCAACAGTCTGTCGAAGGGCTTTCTACGCTGTGGGAATCAGGCCCTGGAGTGCCGCTCCACTAACTTTACAGCATGATTTCTTAGTGGCAACCTGGGAAACCTGACGTTAATACTCTCCTTCATACACAAAATTCGCAGTCTTAACAATGCCAAAAGGAGCCTCACGCTGGTGTAAATTATACCATAAATATTCATTAAGACAAAGTCTGGGAGTGTCATGCTAACTTTTAGAGATGATAAGGCAGAAAACAAAGACTGCTTTGGTTAGATAAAGGGAGTGTGCTGTAGGAAAAGAAAGGAGACAAAGATCCTGAAATGTCTTCACAGGTGGTACCTTTATCCCACGCACAGTGAACCAAGATTTGGTTACCATTTGTAGATTGACTCTTGATTTTCTTGAGTCTTACCTTTACTATACTGAAGCCTTTTTAATTTGTTGCAAACCATTTATTTATTTATTTATTTATTTATTTATTTATTTATTTATTTATTTATTTAGAGACAGGGTTTCTCTGTAGCTTTGGAGCCTCTCCTGGAACTAGTTCTTGTAGATCAGGCTGGCCTCAAACTCACAGAGATCTGCCTGCCTCTGCCTCCCGAGTGCTGGGATTAAAGGTGTGCGCCACCACCGCCCGTTTATTTTTGCTTTTATTTCTCGCAATTTGCTTATTGTATCCTGCCCCGACCCCAGACTATGCTTTCTCCATCATGTATTAGCCACAGCCTTTTTGAAAAGAGATCAGTCTATGTATGCGCTTTGCATGTTAGCATGTTTGTGCCTATACTTACGCCGGTACTTATTGCTCTGATCTGATACCTTTGTGGTCTATTTTGAAATCGAGCGGTATGGCCCAAAGATGACTCCTCTTTGGTCTTCCTGTGCACTGGTTAATTCCAGCATTTGTGCCAACACGAAGCTAAGGACTGCTTTTCCACTTCCGAGAAAAAGCATCCTAGTGACGATGTTGCTCTTCAAGGCGTTGACTATCTAGATGGCTTTGAGTCGGAGCTGTCACTTGGACAGTCACAGGCATTTCAGTGCATAAATGTGGGCCTTGTTCCGCTTATTTGTCTGCTTTCATTTCCTTTATCGATGCTTTAAAATTTCAAATGTACAAGGAATTCATCAACTAAGTAGCAGAATAATATTAAATAAATAAATTAATTTGAATGGTTAAGAGACTTAAATGCATATTTCTTACTTAACAAGCAAAGACAGGCAAATGACCAAAAAGTATCTGAACAAATGCTTCATGTCAGTAATGATCTGTGAAGAAGAGGAAGGCAAAACTACAAAGAGGTAAAACAGCTGGCATTGAAACAAGATATCAAGTGTTAGCAAGACTGTAAAATAAACCGAAATGTTGACAGTGTGTTTGGAAGGTCAGTTGGTTCATTTACTAAAGAAAATAGTATGATGGTTCCTCAAAACAACGTAAGCCAGGAGCAAGCCGTGTCCTGCTAATCTCACTTCTGGGGACGCACAAATGTGAACTGAAACAGGGTTCGTAGAGTGGTAGCTCCATGCTACCACTTACAATTCTCACAGCATTATAGACAGTAGCTGAGTACGGAGACATCCTAAATGCCCACTGGTTCTGGCGGGCAGCAGAGAAAGACGCCGGGTGTGCAGACAAGGTAATGGTGCATAGCTTTAAAAAAGAAGAAAGTCCTGCAATTGCAGTCTAGGCGAATCTGGAGGCAAACGGAGACAATGACCACTGTACCCTCACACATCTTTGTTAAAGCTGGAAAAGTTAATTCCCAAAACAGAGACCAGAAGGGTGGTTGGCAGGCCTGCCAAGAATGGGAAGATGGGAGTCAGTTGAGAGATCTCTGATATATATATATACAT